>NW_026904174.1:0-89549 GCF_024500275.1 Phycodurus eques | reverse complement strand
TGCGAGCTGATTTTATCACTATTTTTCTTTAGCGAGAACTGCAGGAAGTTGTTCACCTCTGGAACACTCACAGAATTCGCCCATGCAGAAATGCTGCATCTCCAGGTGGGCGCCCAGTGATGATGTACACCCTACCCGAACTTTTTGGAGCCAGAGAGTCCTTGAAAGAGGTATCTCGAGAAAAGATAGAGATCTGCAGAGGAGAATGCCTTCAGAGAGGACCGTACCCCTGTGATGATACAGTGTTTGACATTTGTTGTCTCGCCATGGCAGAAAACAGTCTTCATCCACCCACCTCTCCAGAGGAAGCCATCGAGCTTTACATGTTCTTACGTGCTTACATACGAGCGCAGATTTCATGAACACAACCTGCTCTACAGGATCAAATGACAGGATCATGTAACCCTCCAAAAATGGTAGACCTCACGGACCATGAATTTAACTGTAGAGGGTATTAAAACAGTAAATTACTGTGAATTTGCTCCAAATGGATATCTCCACGTTGTGCCTCGTATATCTTCTTTCTATTCCAGAAAAGCAAACGTCCAATGTATGCATGAAGAAACATGGGGAATCTTGGGTGCATTGTGTTCATCATTTATAAATAAAGGTTTCTAATATGTGTATGCTTAATGTCAAATGTAGCTCTGACACAATATCTGCTGATACCGAGCAGTGAAACCTTTTTCTTTGTTGATACTTAGTTTTTGTTTATTATAGCACGAAGGAATGATACCTTCCTGATTTTTTTTTTTTGGGGGGGGGGGGGGGTGTTCTCTTGTGAATTGGTTGTCTGTAATCTGCAGCAAAACAATTAGACATAACAAAATTAGTATTTGCTTATCATGTCATCTCTCAAACATATAAACAGATCAGATCAACTACTGTATTTTTAGGTATTTGAATGCCATGTCACTCTACATTTATGTTAAAATGCAGTTGTCATTAAACTTTCAGCAAATGAAGCATACTTACAAATATATTTTAATATAGCAAGTTCTTTACTTGAGTTTCCACATATTTAATACCCCTAACATTTAACAATGCAAGCATGGAAAAGAAACATGTCCAATTTAAAGATTGCAGGTTGAAACATATCATGTCTCACAGAGCATGACTCTTGAACGACATGACTAAACAGGTAACACTTAATCTGTTTGCAAAACAAACATAAAATCCCAAACCACCTTGTCCCAGACTCACAAACACTGTCGTATTAACATTTGACATGAGGTAGAGATTCAAATTCTATTATAACAGCAAAAATACAATGGTGTTTCTAACGTACAATCATTCCCATCCATCCTAGACTGATAACAAAAGTGAATTGTTGAAAGGGTAGAAAGAACATTTTCAATCAATCTGTGCTAGTGTGAGTTATTGTTTCTTGCATTACTTACACAGACCCTAAGCTAACAAAATCCTTATATGCTATGGCCCACATTCACAGTCTAAACAATCATAGCTGGCTGAATGGGGAACAGAAAAATGTGTATGTGAACATCAGTCACTTATTCTTATGCTATGTCCATTGCATGAGTGTTGCTGGACAATATTGCTTCCATTTCAGCTCGAAGCTCAGGATAGCTACTGTAAGTTGATGGCAGCTCCACTGTTGGGTATGGGCAATTGGCCGCCGTGCTAGCCCTTCCAAAGAGGTGAAAGTGATTTGAATTTCTTTTACACAGATAACATCCAACCCAGTCAGAAATCTCATCAGCTTCCGGAGACTTATTTCATCCAATCCCCTTATGTACTGATGTAAAAATCGCAAACTTTGGTTCTCTGCTGAAGTAGCAGGAAAAGCTGTTATCATTTTAATCACCTTTCGTGTTGTCAGTTTACTGTCCTCATACAGCTTCTTCATATCCTCTACATGAGGGAAAAACCTTCCTGAGTGTTGGTCCTGCAACCTCCGCAATATTATCCAATGCATATTTTGGATGCTGGATGATTTGCTTGTGGGCAACCTGGATAAGCACAGCTCTCAAGTTATCTTGTGTTGGTATTGTTCTTACTCCCATGCGATCCATAAGATCAAGAAACTCTTCCTAATCATCGCCGATAACAGCTTCTTGCAAATCAGTGGACAAAAGATGACGCTCAGATTGACTAAGATACAACATCAGGGAGTCGAACAGTAAATCAGATGAAACGGAGTGTTCACCAAATATGATAGCTGCCGTAAAGGCTTGTGCCAGCCGAAATGGAAAATACCCATGGTCGTTCAGTCCCTTGGCCAATATGCTGCCAACAGATTTCTATTCTTCCTCTTGCCATTTCGGGGAGAGTGATGGCACCCTCACATCTGGACCTTCTGCTGCACAGTCTAGGAATTCTGTCCAGAAGGCAGCGTATACATCCCTAGACACACCATCAACATCTGCCCCCATTTCATCAATAAAGCTGTATTTCACAGAGTTTGTCATCACTGCTTCATCCTTGAATTGAATTGGGTAATAAGTTCATCTGAGAGAGTTACTCGGTGAAGTTTCACATTCATATGTAAAAGTTCAAAGGCAGGACTTGGTGGTCTACCAAAAACTGTCTCGGCATCATTGGGAGTTGAGGTGTAAGTGGGGATGTTAAGTTGTTCGTCTTCTATTGCAAGGTTTGGATCATATATGAGTGTATCATTAAGATCACCTAAAAATTGCCCCCCGGTCAAAGGACCAAAACTGACCTCTAATGTATTACACAAAGACGTAAGATCAATAATCTGAACAGCTGCAGTGCTTAACTCATCATCTTCCGTTGTGTGTATTTGACTTATTTCACTGCTATGTCTTTTCCACGTCAGCTGCTCCACCTTTTCCGTTGTTTGTTTCTTTTCTCCACATTCTGTTGAGTTTTCATGTTGCTCATCTGTCGGTATGTCAGCTCCTTCCTCTTGGTCTTCTCCACCAGCAAGGGTCTTTGTGAACAAATAAAGTCTTAACAAAGCTAATTTGTGTGTGTCATAACACTCCCGAACACTTACGTCTTCATCAACTTGTGCTTCCTGAAAGTTAACGATGTCATGACTGAACTCTTCCCACTTTCCCATTGTTGACGTCTCATTCGGGAAAAAAAAAAAAAAAACAGTTGTTTTGCTTGAGAAAGGATCTCAGTTTTAGTGGCATTCTTGTTAATATCCAGAACTCTGGTTCCTCCACCGCTGCGTTTTCTGACTTGTTTGTTGTCATGTATCCAACCTAATTCTATTTTTCTGGTTGTCTTCCAGGCTCGCTTATTATTTTTTAGGTACACATTTGTTGGTTTCACTGTATTCTCTCTCTCTCCCTCAAAACCATGATCACAGGCTTTGTTACCCATTGTGCCCATTTTCTTACTAAGTTTTTGGAATAAGGAAAGTCTTTTTGTATCATCTCCACCTCTTCTCTGTTTTTCCACTGAGAAACGCCTTGTAGCAATCCTATCACCATAGGCTGGAATGTAAGAGGCCAAAGCAGCATCATCTATTTCTCCAATTATCGAGCTGTCAATCTATATTTAAAAAAAAAGAAAACATTAGACATGATGAAACAAACTATTATCTCCAAGACTATTTACTTCTGTGTTTAATTCTCAGACAACACATTACAAATGCCTAATGCAGATGATAACACAATGGACAGTGTAAGACAATAAAAACAGATTTGGAAGCTGGCAATAATGTGAATGCGCTTATTTAACATCAGACATTTACGTTTACAGCTAAGTTTCTAATAGAGAATGCTCAGACCATATCTTAGAGAACCTGATGACCCTCCATGTGAAACATCTTGTTCACTCCAGATAAAGAGTCAAGTCTACTGTGTAATCTGCAGCAAAACAATTAGACGGAACAAAATTTGGTGACTATTAGTATTTGCTCATCATGTCGTCTCTCAAACATATAAACAGATCAGATCAACGTACAAACATTCCCATCCATCCTAGACTGATAACAAAAGTGAATTGTTGAAAGGGTAGAAAGAAAATTTTCAATCAATCTGTGCTTGTGTGTTATTGTTTCTTGCATTACTTACACAGACCCTAAGCTAACAAAATCTTCTCCTTATATGCTATGGCCCACATTCACAGTCTAAACAATCATGGCTGGCTGAATGGGGAACAGAAAAATGTGTATGTGAACATCAGTCACTTACTCTTATGCTATGTCCATTGCATGAGTGTTGCTGGACAATATTGCCTCCATTTCAGCTCGAAGCTCAGGATAGCTACTGTAAGTTGATGCCCATTTTCTTACTAAGTTTTTGGAATAAGGAAAGTCTCTTTGTATCAACTCCGCCTCATCTCTGTTTTTCCACTGAGAAACGCCTTGTAGCAATCCTATCACCATAGGCTGGAATGTAAGAGGCCAAAGCAGCATCATCTATTTCTCCAATTATCGAGCTGTCAATCTATATTTAAAAAAAAAAAAAGAAAAGAAAACATAAGACATGATGAAACAAACTATTATCTCCAAGAATATTTACTTCTGTGTTTAATTCTCGGACAACAAATTACAAATGCCTAATGCAGATGATAACACAGTGGACAGTGTAAGACAATAAAAACAGATTTGGAAGCTGGCAATAATGTGAGTGCGCTAATATAACATCAGACATTTACGTTTACAGCTAAGTTTCTAATAGAGAATGCTCAGACCATATCTTAGAGAACCTGATGACCCTGCATGTGAAACATCTTGTTCACTCCAGATAAAGAGTCAAGTCTACAACCGTTTGCAGAGGTTCACCTTTTTTTTGCAAGTTTAAAAAAAAAGATTTTGCAACTGTAAGACACAGGTATTTGGAACTGAAAAATACAGTATAGTATTTCAGTCTTAAGATAAATCAACTACTGAAGAGCTAGGAATTATGACAACTCCTTTTTTAGATGAGCATAGTAATTCTCTAAATTATACTTAGTCCCCACCACCACAATGTCGTCTGTATTTTTTCATTTTAAAATTCACGCTGCGGGCCCAATTGTAGCCCCCCAGCGGTCAAGTTTTGGCCTGCGGGCTGAATGTTTGACACCCCTGGTCTAAAATGTATTGGTAAAAGTATAATCATAAATTAATTTGAATGTAAAATATAGTTGAGAAAATAATCTAAAAATTAATAGATACCAGCAGGAACAAATTTCCTGTGACTTACATGATCTTGTTTAATTTTCTGAATACTCTCCTCATGAACACCTCTGTTGCGTAGAAATTCCCACAGACCATCATCATCTTGTGGGAGGCCAGGGGTTGAGGATGTAGCCATTGCAATGCTGGCATTGAGAAAATGTAGGAAAAGGGCATCATCGATATGTGTAATCATTTGAAACTCAACCTGTCATCAAATGTGCTTACTTTAATGTGCTTACTCAAATCACCACCAAAACTGATTTGTGTTGTGTCCTTGTGTAATGAAAGCCTTGACTGGTTATTCAAAAATAATAACATAACGGCACTCTAATAGTGCAAAAGACTAAACTCAGCAGCTCAATGTGGGCTTTTATCAGTTTTGTTGTTGTTGTTAACAGTATTTCAATAGTCTACTGGCAACGTTCTGTGTTGTTTACATGCTTACGTGCCCCATGTTAAACAATTAACACTGGTACTATGCCTCTGTAGTGTTAGTGTATACTTGGTATATAAACTAACGTTACAACGAATGTCTCGTTCTACTTACGGAAGCGTAATGTTATTGTATACTAACGTGATGATGAAAAGCACGTTGTCAAGTCAAGGACGAGCAATGAACAGCATCAGCTAAACATATAGTAACTGTTACCTTACTGAAATCATGTCGAGGAGACGTTCGACTTCGTCAATTACTTACTTGCTACATAAAACCATATAGTAAATATTGGCTTACATTAGAATAGTATGCAGTCTAAAACTAAAGTATTTAGAGCATTATACAATGTGTGTTACTCATTATGTGACTTACCTTAATTGAAGCGGTAATGTAAACGCGTATGGGCAGGTTGAAGGTGTGCAAGCAGTAATCCGCCATGAGTGAGTCCGCAAAGAGTCACTTGCAGTTCGCAGGTTCTCGCGTGAGTTCGATGTGTCCCGATAACTCAGAAGAAAAATTAGTCCGAAAAACAGGTGGAAAAAAAATTTGTCAGAAAAACAAAGCCCTCAAAAACATTACTCAGAAAAACAGGAGTTTTTTTTATTTATTTTTTTATCCAAGTGAATGTAGCAATCAACACACTTTGTAAACATGTTTCCCAAAATAAAGTGCACATCAAGTAAGGCACTGTGGATGTAAAATACACAAAAACACACACACCCACACAATCTTGACAAATATGTAAAAAAGAGATCAAATGAAAAGCACACCCCACTGTGCAAGTCAAAATCACAGCAAACGTTTTAAAGAGGCAAGTCAACAGCGCAGCGAACGTTTTAAATAGTTTACAAAGTTGAAAGCACAGCAAACGTTTTAAATAGCTTAAATAGTAAAAAAAAAAAAAAAAAAAACGCAGCAAACCTAAGGAAATGTAAAACAATAAAAAAAAATCACAGCACACGCAGTACCGCTGTTTACAAAAGTAAAAAGCGATGAAAACTATTTCCAAAACTTGAGAGCAGGCAAAAGATTTCTTGGGGCTGAGGTTACGGTGTTCCCTGATGCTTGTTTTTTCCTCGGGCCTTCTCCAGAAGTAGACCTTGAGTTTGCCCAGCGATTCCTGAGCGCGTTTGGTCTTCTTCTCTTTTTTCGGCTGGTATTCGTCGTCCGCCACCTCCGCTGTCTCCCCCGCCACATCCTCTGCAGTCTGCTGCGCCACCCTCTTCTTCTTAGGCTCCAACGGATCCTCCTCATCCTCCTCTTCCTCCTCCTCCTCACAGTTCTTCTTCTTGTTTTACTTGTCCCCTCTGAGCCCTTCTATTCTTCCGGAAGAGCTGATTTGCTTCTGTACAGCCTCGGGGTTATTCTCCCAATTCTGGAAAAGAGGTGAGGGGATTTGTCAATGCGCGTTAAATCTGGCTGGAAGGGGCGTGCATTCAGTGAAGCGGCAGCTCTCGGGCCATACTCACCCAGATGGCCTGGGAGATCCTGAGGTCCGTTAAGTTTGGCTCGAGGGAGAGGCCCATATCCTTCCAAGCAGCGCGGAAATTGCTGACAAGGCCCGTGAAGACGCCGCTGCCATTGTTAGCCAGGAAGTAGTTGTTAGGCGGGTTGGCCTTCCGGCGCAACTGACCCCACCGTTCAAACCAAGAGAACTCTTTCGCATTCAGGAAAATCTGAGCATTGCCGTGCGTCCTGAGTGTCTTGTGTTGCACTACCTGTAAACAAGAGGAGCAGGATCGGTGCGCCACGGAGGCGTGGGCGCAAAATAAAAGAAAAGCGGCGAGAAGTGTCATGCGGGTACTCACGTCGATCAGGTAGCCCTCCTCCGGGCTGCCCTTGGCATTGTCCACCTCAGTGACCGTCATATTGACCAGGACACTGTAGCAGTGGCCGTAGAGGGCAGTGAGGTAGGCGGCCAGGTACCCGAAGAACTGAAAACGGAGGTTTGAGATTTCCCTGTTTTGCTTTTCCATTTTTTCTGAGAACAGAGAGAGAGAGAGAGAGAGAGAGAGAGAGAGAGAGAGAGAGAGAGAGAGAGAGAGAGAGAGAGAGAGAGAGAGAGAGAGTGATAGTTATCCAAGTGTGAGGGCCTTGGCAAGCGCAGTGGGCGTGGCGAGTGCTGTGTCACACACCTAGCAGCACGGGGATCTTGGCCGCAGACAGTTGGCGGCAGGCCAGCAGGTCCATCATGTTCACATGGTTGGCGCTTTTGCACCATCTGACCATAGTCTGGTGCTCGACCACCGGGCTGGCTGATTTCCTGCACCAGCTTCTTGATCTGCTCATGCACCAGGGATAGGCGATCCCTTTTCAAGCGAATATATATTGGTCGGTTTTTCCTCAGGTACTTGATAAATTGTTGCACGTGCCTCATGAACTGAATACGTGTCGAGATTTTCAGGTCCCTTGGCATGCAACAACTCGGGGAATCTGTGAGAACAAAATTGAAAAAACGAAATGCAATTTAAAATACAATTTTTTTTAAAAATCACAGTTTACATGAAGCCCGTCCTGCATGGCAGCGGCGGCAGCGAATCGAGCGTTTGCACGTACTTCTGTAAGTGAGGCCCGTTGTCAAGGAACCGCCAGTCCCACATATTCTGCGACTGCCATCCCTCAATCATATAGGACACGAAAAACAGGACTCGGCTCATTTGCGTGACAGCATAGTTATTCTTTTTCCTCGACCCATTCTGCGGGAAAATATTTTTCAGATATTCCTCAATGTAGGCCACTGTGGAGACAGGACAGAGGCGGCGTTAACGTACAGCGCCAGTGCGGTGGCACACGCGCCCGTGTAGACACTCACCGATGCATTTGGGGAATTGGAGTTTCATTGCTTGCCTTCTACTGTTCTTCTTTCCAAACAATTTGTTTGCTTTACGGCGAAGACGCTCTGCAAAGAGGGGGGGAAAAAATAAATACAAATTCCAAATAAATAAATAACTATATATATATATCTATATATATATATATATAGATATATATATTTATTTATATATATATAAATATATATATATAGATATATATTTTTTATTTTATTTTTCAAGACACACACACACACACACGCGCACGCACGCACGCAAGCACGCACGCTCACGTTTTGCTGTCTCATTGGGGAGACCCTCATCCTTAAAGAAAAAGAAGAACACAGTGAGCATCACATGGCGCCGACAGTCCGGCTGAGCACTTTTCACTCACATCGCTGGAATCCCGCGGCCTGCCGAGATCTGTGGCCCCCCAATCATCGTCGTGCTCTTCCTCCCAATCCCAATCCTCATTCTTATACTCAAACTTTTCACCCTGGGACTTGTCGCTTTGAATTGCATCGCACGGACCATCCTCCGACGGACCGGCCTCGCCCTGGAGCTCCTCATCATCTGGTTCTTCACGCTCTTCCTCAATAGGACACTCCGACTCCCTTGCCACTGATCTCTTCAAAAGAGTACGAGAGAAAATGCACAGACAGACAGGCGAGTGTCAAGACAGACAGGCGAGTGTCAAGACAGACAGGCGAGCGTGCAGACGGAAGAAGTCCAAGTACTGGCCTACCCCAGAAGGGTGCACGTCAATCCTCGACTCCAGAAGCTCAAACTTCATCCCGGCCTTCAGCTCAGAGACTTGCTTTTCCAATGATCTTATGGTGGCCAGATGGGCGGCACAGTCCAGACAACCGCTGGATGGATTATCCACCTCCACCTCCTCCTTCTTCTCCTCCTCAGCAGCCTCATTCTGAGCATTCAAATCTCGCTGGCTGACCAGCGAGATTTACACAACATAACAGTGCAAAAAATAAGTTATTGTATGATCATGACATCAGTATATCAGTATATCGAGTGCCTTCAATCCCCCTTTCGGACTCTTTCGAGTCCGACACCAGGATATGTTAAATAGCATGTAAGAGAATGTACGATTACAAAAATATGCCCGCAGGGTCATCGAGCATCTCAGGGGTATCCCCTGAAGACAAGAGTGGCATCATCTGGGCGGGGTTATTAACATCTCTCTTTTCGATAGCTGCTGTAATGAGTCGCTGGCTAAGAGAGCGCAAGCAAGGAATGCAACAACATCCACATATTGTGAGAAAAGCAGATACCAGAGCCTCATAACGTCCAAAAACACTCATCCAATTGTCCCAAATAGAAGTATCTACCCCTGAATGTTGTTTCATCTTTTTGTTTAATGTTCTGAGCCCTTCAATTGCAGAGGTTAAGCTGCCATCAGAAGCTGTGTTATTAGGAATAAAAGTGCAACATTGTTCGCCAAACATGGAGCATACGCCTCCTTTTTCTGCCAGGAGCATATCTAAAGCTATGCGATTTTGGAAAGCCATCACCACTCCCGTTGCAATCTTGACACACAGTGTCCTCGTACATGGAATAATACAGCATCCGAAAAGCAATAACAAAGTAACAGCTGAACCCTTTTAGAGATCTAATTGGTATTTCAACGGCGGTAGAGGTGTTTGGTGGCACTGTTAAAGTTATTGAATGGTTGTACGTCCATTCTAGAATCCAGGGAATAAACTGGGATATAGGTACAGTTGGGTGACCTGAATTGAGTTTTCGCTTACTTCTCTGTATTGTTGTTAGGTTTGAGGGCGCACCAAGAGGCATAAAAAAATACCAAACAGGCAAGAGAGTTAATACAATAAAAAGGGTTGTGATATAACAACAAATTGAAACATTGTCCCACTTGCGGGCCATTGTTGGGTGGTGTTTTTTCAGGATCGTTGCTAGAGAGCGCTGTCAGCTTCTTCAGGACCTGGGGTTAGACTAACCGGTCCTAGGTTGAGTCACCGGGATTATTCTGCCCGTGTACCGTGATCTCAACCTTTGATGAGTGATGTCGTCACTGGGATGGTATCTGGTCTGGCGTTGACGTGCAGTCAGTACTTGTGGCAATGATGATCTGTCGGGATGGGGTCTTTGCTGGTCGTGTAGAGGTGAGGTGGTACCACGTCTCCCCCTTTCCTTGTAGGCGGACAGCAGACGATGTTCTCTCCGTCACTTCATGAGGACCTGTCCACCTGGGTTCAGACCACTTTCTTTTGATTACTTTCAACCATACAAATTCACTTTCATGCATTACCAAAGGAGCATCGGGTTGTTTCGCAGTTAGTTGCGAAAAAGCAAGCGTTAGTTGTTTGAGCTCCAGAGGGCCGGAAACATCTGTTGTCTCCAGTGGAGCTGTTTGAGCCGGACACGGTCTGTTAGTATGACATTCAAATGGAGTCCAGCCTTTGGCTGAATTGAGTGACATTCGTACATTCATCAAAGCCAAAGGAAGGGCTTGTAGCCAATTGAGATTTGAAGTAGCTAAAGCTTTGGCCAATTTTTCCTTAATGTTCCGATTCATTCTTTCTACTTCCTGCAAATGTTTGTTTTTAAAATGGGTCCCATTATCAGACCTTATTTTATTTGGGAACCCATGAGATGGAATATAATGGTTAATCAAATGTTTAACCACTATGTTTGCCGTTTCTGTTTTGCAGGGATGGGCTTCAGGCCAACCGGAGAAGGAATCCACTATCACTAGTAGATACCTGTAACCGGACACACTTTTAATCATGTCTGTAAAATCCATCGAAACCACCTGCCCAGGTGCCGTCACGTCCGGATCGTGAGTTCCCTGGGGTGGTTTCGTGGGAGGCATGCTGTTATATCTGCTACAGACACTGCAATCCTGTAGTTCATTTTTAACAATTGCTCTCATGAAAGGATGCCACCAGGTGAGGAGTCGTCTCAGTGTTTCTTCCACGCCTACATGGCATGCTCCATGAGCTTCATTTATCAACAGTTTTAATTGCTTCTGAGGTAGTATACATTTTCCTCCTTTTCTCCAAACACCTTTCTCATCTCTCTCACCCACTTTTGACTTCCACACACTCCTTTCCTCGGGACTACCTTGTTCCTGCCATATTTTAACTGTCTCTTCTGTTACTTCCTGTCTGTCTTTTAATTCTCTTTCACTTACAACTAGTTGTAAGGTGGGAAGATAACCAGCCGCTGCTTTCGCCGCTTTATCCGCTGCGTCATTTCCTGCTGAAACAAAATCATCCTTTTTAGTGTGTCCTTTACATTTTAAGACTGCCACTGCTTTGGGCATCATGAATGCTTCTTTCAATTTTAATATGTCTTGATAATGTTTTATGGGGACTCCCATTGCAGTCATGAAGTCATTTCTTTGCCATTCGGCCATGGCTGTATGTACTACTACATGAGCATATGCCGAGTCAGTGTAAATGTTGGTCGTTTTGTCTTGGGCCAGCTGGAGAGCAGCTGTTTTTTCGCTTCTATGGTTACAAATCCTGTATCAGTTTTGTTACAGCAAACCCTGACTGGAGCCCTTGTTCTCCTTTAAAACAGCATCCGTCCGTGAATAGTATCAAGTCAGGATTTTGCCAAGGGCATGTCATGTCATATAGATCTTCCCTAAGTGTGTTATCTGTTATGATTCGTTGGGTACAGCAATGAGACTGTCCTTCAAAAAGCCCTTCAGCCATGTTAATGCCCTCGTGTGTAAAAAGGATATGTGGCTGTGTTAGTATTACCTCAATTTTCCTTTGTCGTCCTCCTGTTATGGTGAAAACATGGCTTGTCACGTACTGTACTGTACTGTGAGAAGTGCGTACTGTCAATGGATGATGTAAGACAATGTGTGATGTTTTTTGAATGAGTCGAGCTAACGCAGAGGCAAACGCCGCACATACTGGATGTCGCTTTTCGTATTTTTCAAGTGGCGTAGAGGCATATAGACAAATTTGTCTTTCTCCTGATTCCCCCTTCTGATAAAGAGCAGCAGATACACTGCTGGTCTTTTCAGAAACATCCAGAAAAAAACATTCTGTTGTAGTCAGGAATAGCCAATGCGGCAGCTGAGGTCTATTGCTGTTTGAGGTTTACAAAAGAGTTTTCCGCTTCAGTGGTCCAAGTGAGGATATGTGACAAATTTCTCATGCCTTCAATGTTAACCATTTGGCGAAGAGGATGTGTAAGTTCTGCAAAGTCCGGGACATGATGGCGTGAGTAGTTGCACAGTCCTAAGAAGGCGAGCATTTGTTTGACATTGACAGGTTTCGGGTTATGTAAGATGTCATCTTTGTGTGAGGGAGACATCCCTGTGCCTTTGCATGAAATAAGGCGTCCCAAAAAGGAAACTTGTGGCCTTGCAAGTTGTAGTTTGCTTTTGGAGCACTTAAGTCCTACTGATACTAGATGAGACAAGAGTTGCTGGGTGGCTTGAAGACATAAGGACTCGGAAGGGGCGGCCAACAATATGTCATCTACAGATTGTATTAAGAGCACACCTTCCGGAAGTTGAAGTGGTGATAAAAGTTGTCTGAGATGATCATTGAACAGTCCTGGTGACAGAACAAAGCCTTGTGGAAGTCAGTTGTAAGAATAGTATTCATTATTCCAAGTAAATGCAAAGTAATGCTTCATAGATGGGTCAAGAGGAATGCAGAAAAATGCATTAGCCAGATCAATGCAAGTAAAATGGGTGTGAGACGGAGAGAGCTGAGACAGGGCTGAGTGCGGATTGGGTACTGGAAGTGTTGGTGTCAAGACCGCTGCATTTATTGCCCTAAGGTCATGTACCATTCGGAATTTTCCAGTATTTTTCTTTTCAACTGGTACAATGGGTGTATTATACTCTGACTCACGTATTTTGCACAACACTCCTGCTTTTAGCAAGCCTTCAATGGTTTCTGTAATGCCAATTCGACCTGCTTCCTTCATTGGATACTGTGGTATCCAAATAGGATCAGGCTTCATTTTGAATTTCACCGGCTGTACTTGACACAATCCCACGTCTGTTGGCTCTGTAGACCACAGATGTAGAGGTAAAGATTGTACCATAGGATTGGCGAATTCACTGTCAGTTGTTTCTCGTCCATGATGTCTGTCCAACAAGCAGTGCTCCAGGGTTGATGTAGGTGTATACGGTGCAGACTGTATCCAGTATGCATCGAGAGACCGAGAATATAGCAATGTGTCGTGAAAAGTTGGCTGCCAATCAATAGCCTGTGTGCAGCTTAGGACGAACGGACCCAAATCCTTTGCAGTATGCTTTGGTGGTACCATCAGGGACACATGAGGATGACATGGTGGCACAGTGGGATCTGATGGATGAGTCATCATACACCATTTTTGTTGTTCAGGTGTTAGTGAAATTGAAAAAGCCACACCTGGTTTTCCCACGAACAGGTCGCCCATTTGTAGTTCCCAGATGTTGCCTTCTACATTTTGGAAAGCCTCGCTGTACACCTCATCTCCCGTCCTGTCATAGTACAGAGTGCAATGCATACAATCAGAAACCATATCATAGGGTCTGAGGTGACGAACCCATGGCGACCATTGAGTCCAAAAGGTCTCTGCTTCCGTCCAGCCGGGTGAGTCAGTGTCCATTTTCGCCCAGTAGATGTCGGCGGTGGCACACGTCATGCTTGGTAGTTGTCGCTCTGAGTCCTGCATGTAGATGTTTGATGTGTCGTCACCGGAGCAACAGTAGGTGTGTCCATCAGGAAACTGTAATATCAGTCCATCCGGGCTGCACAGTATTGTTGGAGCTGTTTTGATGAGAAGATCCCTTCCCAACAGGTTGACAGGGCAATTGGTCGCATACACAAACGAGTGTAAAAGAGTTTCTGTAAAACACTGAGTAGGTACGGGTGTACTCATGTGCAGGATGGTTTCTTCACCCCGGAATCCAACAAGTGAAATGCCTTTTGCAGTAAGGGAACTTTCAGGTGGTAATGTTATAACGGTTGAATGTCTGGCTCCCGTATCGACCATAAAAGGTCAAATAGTTCCTCCTACCGTCAGTCCGATCATTGGTTCCTGCAGACCGTGGCATGTGGATTCGGGGGCCCATCATTGTGGATACTGGCCCCCAGACGGTGGCAGGTGCTGTTGGTTCGGCACTTGAGGGTAAGACTGCTGCTGGTGCGGTGGATATTGTTGAGTCATATCCTGCTGCTGTTGCTATCCGTATCCCCTTCCGCTTTGCTGGCCATAACCACGCCTGTTGAATCCTCTAGGCGGGCCACTTCCTCCTCTGCCTCCGCCCTCCAGGGGACGCGCTCGGCAGTCTCTTGCCCAGTGTCCGTTACGACCACAGTTGAAGCATTGATATCTGCCAGCAAATGGAGCACCTCGACCCATGAATGGCCCTGTTTGATACATCATGCACTCAGAAACAACATTAGGTAGCGAGGCTCCAACGGAAGCCACAGGTGTGATTTTAATATTTTCTTCTTGTTTTTTGAGACTTTGTAGTTGCATTATAGCTAATTGTGATTTGGTGGTTCTGTGTTTCTCATGCTTTGACTCTTTTTCTTTTGCATGTCTCCTCAGGTGGTGTTTCAGATGTGACAACCAGCGAGCATGATCTGCTCCGGGAAGGTCCGGATTCGCCTCCATGGCTTGCACCACAGACTTAGGAACGCCCTTCAACACTGCTGCTCTAAATACTTGAGAATACAGAGCAGAGTCAGTTGGCAAATGGCCTGTTTTTGAAGAATATTCGACAAGAGCGCGGTCAATATATGCCGCTGCTTCCACATCTGTTCTAGGAGCAAATACTAAGTCGGAAATGACTAGATCAGGAATGGGAAACAACGCGTTTAGTGCAGTGAACAATGTTAAGTAATACTCTCTTGTGAGTGCCTCATTGTCCATTATACTTATCAGACCAGAATTCTTCATCAGTGTCTCCAGTTGGGAGAGAGGACACGCATGTGTCAACAATGCGCGCATGTCTCCTGCTGTTAAAATTTGTCCTGTGACAGCCCTTTGTACCGATCTCAGCCAGTTCTCTCCTCCATTCTGCATTGGCGGAAGTTTCTGCATCAAAACACTTAGATCAGAAGGAGAAAGAGGTTTATAAAACATGGCAGTGGCTCCAGTAGCCGGATCAACCTTGGCCAGCATTGGAGCTTGGACAACAGTTTGAGAGCGTGTCATTGGTCGCAGTGGAGTGGATTCAGCAAAAAGGGGCGCACTTCTATTTTCTTGTGTCTGTTGTAACAGGGAGCCCGGGTGTGCTCCTGACAAAGTCTGCACTTGGCACCTTAAGTCAGCCATCTGATTTTGCAAATGTGCGATGTGATAAGTGTTTGCTACCTGATGGGGGAGTCCCTTCTGAGCTTCTTCTGCTGCTATCTCCTGTTCCCTGTGTCTGAATATTTCATCTCGTTCCGCGTTATCACGTTGTATCTGTTCTGTTATTTCAGCGTTGACAGTTCTCTCAAAACGGGAGGCACGCGCTAAAAGCTGCTCTCTTACCTTTTGTGGCACTTCAGGGTGTCTATTTAAGTCCACCGTAAACGCTCCTATTTGGTTTAACTTTTTATATGGTTCTCCGCGCATGTTTGACACTTTTTCCAGTCTTTCCTCGAACATTTTAACTGAGGCGGTTACGCCTGCGGCCAAATTTTCTGCTGCGTGCTGAATCAGGGGTTGACGTTGTTTCGATCCCACCGAGTCAGTACTGCCATTCCAATCCACATCTAGAGTTCTTCTATTTACAGATAAAATAGGGGCTTGTATGTTTTGCAGCGTCTGTCTCGCATCTGCATATGGTGACTCAGTGAATGGGTTCACTGGCCCTTTTGTATCATTTATTTCCAATTTACCACAATACGGCGGCGGTGCGGACAACGGCTGAGTCACACCCACCCCACTGTATTTTATTTCTTTTCTTGATTGTTTTAATGCACATCCCATTGCCAGCATTCTAGCTTTTGCCATTACTTTTTCTGTCTTTTTGTGATTTTCTCTTACCTTCCTGCCTTTAGTGGACAATTTACTCATCTTCTCTATTTCCTTCTCCAACTGTTTTTTTCTTTTTGAACATACTCTCTCGACTTCCTTCGTCAGTGAAACTAAACAAGCAGCAGTTGATAATGCAGGAAACCAGCCATCCTCACAGCATTCATTCATCCATTTATACAGTTGTTCTTTCTTTCCCTATCTTTCTCAGACAATCCTCCCACACATACATTACATGCAATTTTTACTTGCTCACTTAAGAGTATTTTTTGACCATGGTCTGGAATGACACGCAAGTCGAACCAGTCCGATTCTCGATTGAATTCCCATTCCATTTTTCAGCTGTTTTTTTTTTTTTTTAAGTACTTATTTTTTGTGGATCCACAATATACCTTTATTTCTCATACTTCAAAGACACTTGCTTATTAGCCAAACAAAAGCGTCCGAGCCTTAATTTCGCAAAAGTGGTCGAAACTTTTTTCTCTGAAACAAAAGTACTTGATATTTCATCCAAACAAAAGTACTCGAAGCTTAATTGATCAAAACCACTCGATATTTATTCTTCTTATTCTCACCGGTATTTTGTGCAGAACTTCCTATACAAGGGTTTACAGACTTTAGGATTTCACTATAACATGAAACAAGTCAACCTTATATAGCAAATTATGTTATTTAAAGTTCATCCAGTCAAACATTCAATTTAGATTCCAATAGAACATAAATTCTTGCCTTGTATCAGTCGACAGACAGAAGATCAATTGGGAGGATAAATGTCCTCTTACCTTACATTCGTGTGGGCCCGATGTTCTGTCTGTCGCCCAACACATCAGCCCGAAATCACGTCCGGGGTCACCAATTGTTGAAGGATGATTTTCTCCGCCAGTCCTTCGCGTGTTCTTTGAATTTCGGATGATGAGAATGTTGGGGTCAGAATCAGAGACTGGAAATGAACTTCTATAAGATCTTTATTGCAGAATATTCTGGGCACAAATGTTCTACAGGCAAAGGCTGCAGCTGCTCAAATGAGCTCAAATGTGCGCTTTCTCAGCGTTCAGTGCAAGATTTTAGACAGTGTTCAGGGCGGTGTTTAAAGCTTGAGCAGGGTGGATCCAAGGTCACAGCAATAGCTCTTCTTGGCACAAAACATCCTGTTCTGCGGCTGACATGTAGTTTTCACAGTTACGTGATTATCAGAACATTTTAATACTGAGGTTAGGTTACACAACATAACAGTGCAAAAAATAAGTCTTTGTATGATCATGACATCAGTATATCACGTGCGAGTGCCTTCAATAGACATACACCGAAGTCAGCATCCAAATGCACAACGCGCATTGCGGCGCGTTCTCCCCTGACTGCTCATTGCCAAGGATGATGATGATGATGAAAGAGTCGTCAAGCAATAGAAGTGCACCCAGGAAATATATTTATTTTAGAAAATAAAGTGCACGGCAATCTACGGAAGCGTATTGCATTCACTGGGCTAAAAAAAAAAAAAAAAAAAAAAAAAAACTCCCGTTTTTCTGACCCTTTCTTTCTGTTTTTCGGACTAATTTTTGTTCCACCTCTTTTTCTGACTATTTTTGTCTGTTTTTCGGACTAATTTCCCCCCCCCCACCTGTTTTTTTGACTATTTTTTTCTGTTTTTCGGACTAATTTTCTAAAAAAAAAACGGATTTTATCACTATTTTTCTTTAGCGACAACTGCAGGAAGTTGTTCACGAATTTGTTCATGAATTTAACTGTAAAGGGTATTAAAACAGTAAATTACTGTGAATTTGCTCCACATGGACATCTCCACGGTGTGCCTCGTATACCTTCTTTCTATTCCAGAAAAACAAACGTCCAACGTATGCATGAAAAATCACCGTTTTGCGGCACTCGACAACTGGACATGTCCCCCCACTTAGTTTGATCCGATTGACTGCTAATTTGTTTAAAATACTCCTTTCATCCTTGTTTTTCAATTTGTGTCGCTCACGAAGGTGCTTTGCAACAAAGTCGAGGTTTCGTTTGCAAAGTGGGCACGTGGTCCTTGTCTTAGGCTAGGTCATTCTGCCGAAGAATGGAAAAAAACCACACACAAAAACGTAGGCATACAAACACGTTTGTATTGCATCAAAATGCACATTCCGGCGGACATGAGACGAGACCCAACGACAACGAGTGGTTTGTGAAACAACACAACGCACAAAAAGTGGTTTGGGAAAACATTGCCTTACCTTGTGAAACCGTTCAAGAAAAAGGAAAATACGCTGGTAAGCGGCAGCTCTGACTCACTGAAGACCTCCCGGTTCAGAGGGCAGACTGTGGAAAAAAACCCACCCACTTGCTACCTGCATGTAGATATTGGCAGATTGCTGGTGGGGGGGGGGCGTTTTGCAGCGAAGCGCAACCACTCAGCGGAGGAGGGGGCAGGGCCGAGGCTTGTGAACATGAGTTGGTTGAAGGCGTAAATCAACGTTCGCTGACACGAGTGACATTTGTAAAATGCTTCACAATTACTGTGGCGAACGAAAACTCACCTTTAAAGCTTGCGGGAAGTCCAGCTCATTTTTAAAGTTTAAAAAGCGGACGCCGACACCGCTTGCATTTATAAAATACTTCACTATTACTGTGGCGAATTAAATCTCATCTTTAAGGCTCGCCGGGAGTTTAATTATTTTAAGCTACAAATAGATAACTCCCACACGAACATTATCGCGTGCGAAGGTCTACTGTTTTTGTCGGCTTGCTTTTATTTTTGGCCGACCGAGACCCTGATAATTGCGGCTGGATAGTTTGTGTGTGTGTGTGGAGGGGGCGGATGATCAAGGCGAAGGTTGTCACAACTGACACCCAATGCGTGAAAATCAAAAGGAAACACACAATTCAAATAAAATGATAGGAGGGGAAACGGGATGCTCTCTTGATTTTTAAAGGTTCAAAAACAGGTTGGCTTTGACACACAATTGCAACAACATGCTTGAGATGAAGGCATCCGGCAAGATACCACTCTTCGTACATCATTAAAAAAAAAAAAGTTGCAAAAAAATAAAAAGCAGTTTGTAAAAAAACGGCGGTTTAACAACAGAAAACGAAGTCAGCAACTGCCAGCCACCAGCTCACCTCACCACATTAAAAATCACCAAACGAACGTTATAAACGTGTTTAAGCACCGTAGTTCGACAGCAGGAGCACACCAACACGTTGGTCTTCCCACTGAACGCGCCTAACTGTTTCACGTCTGCTGAGACGTTAGCGCCGGCACCGAAGTCAGCATCCAAATGCACAACGCGCATTGCGGCGCGTTCTCCCCTGACTGCTCATTGCCAAGGATGATGATGATGATGATGATGATGATGAAAGAGTCGTCAAGCGATAGAAGTGCACCCAGGAAATATATTTATTTTAGAAAATAAAGTGCACGGCAATCTACGGAAGCGTATTGCATTCACTGGGCTAAAAAAAACAAAAACAAAAAACTGGGGGGTTCTCGTGAATTGGCTGTCTGTGTAATCTGCAGCAAAACAATTAGACGGAACAAAATTTGGTGACTATTAGTATTTGCTTATCATGTCGTCTCTCAAACATATAAACAGATCAAACGTACAAACATTCCCATCCATCCTAGACTGATAACAAAAGTGAATTGTTGAAAGGGTAGAAAGAAAATTTTCAATCAATCTGTGCTTGTGTGTTATTGTTTCTTGCATTACTTACACAGACCCTAAGCTAACAAAATCTTCTCCTTATATGCTATGGCCCACATTCACAGTCTAAACAATCATGGCTGGCTGAATGGGGAACAGAAAAATGTGTATGTGAACATCAGTCACTTACTCTTATGCTATGTCCATTGCATGAGTGTTGCTGGACAATATTGCCTCAATTTCAGCTCGAAGCTCAGGATAGCTACTGTAAGTTGATGCCCATTTTCTTACTAAGTTTTTGGAATAAGGAAAGTCTCTTTGTATCAACTCCGCCTCATCTCTGTTTTTCCACTGAGAAACGCCTTGTAGCAATCCTATCACCATAGGCTGGAATGTAAGAGGCCAAAGCAGCATCATCTATTTCTCCAATTATCGAGCTGTCAATCTATATTTAAAAAAAAAAAAGAAAAGAAAACATAAGACATGATGAAACAAACTATTATCTCCAAGAATATTTACTTCTGTGTTTAATTCTCGGACAACAAATTACAAATGCCTAATGCAGATGATAACACAGTGGACAGTGTAAGACAATAAAAACAGATTTGGAAGCTGGCAATAATGTGAGTGCGCTAATATAACATCAGACATTTACGTTTACAGCTAAGTTTCTAATAGAGAATGCTCAGACCATATCTTAGAGAACCTGATGACCCTGCATGTGAAACATCTTGTTCACTCCAGATAAAGAGTCAAGTCTACAACCGTTTGCAGAGGTTCACCTTTTTTTTGCAAGTTTAAAAAAAAAGATTTTGCAACTGTAAGACACAGGTATTTGGAACTGAAAAATACAGTATAGTATTTCAGTCTTAAGCTAAATCAACTACTGAAGAGCTAGGAATTATGACAACTCCTTTTTTAGATGAGCATAGTAATTCTCTAAATTATACTTAGTCCCCACCACCACAATGTCGTCTGTATTTTTTCATTTTAAAATTCACGCTGCGGGCCCAATTGTAGCCCCCCAGCGGTCAAGTTTTGGCCTGCGGGCTGAATGTTTGACACCCCTGGTCTAAAATGTATTGGTAAAAGTATAATCATAAATTAATTTGAATGTAAAATATAGTTGAGAAAATAATCTAAAAATTAATAGATACCAGCAGGAACAAATTTCCTGTGACTTACATCTTCTTTTCCTTTCGGCTTGTCCCGTTAGGGGTCGCCACAGCGCGTCATCCTTTTCCATGTAAGCCTATCTCCTGCATCCTCCTCTCGAACACCAACTGCCATCATGTCTTCCCTCACGACATCCATCAACCTTCTCTTTGGTCTTCCTCGAGCTCTCTTGCCTGGCAGCTCCATCCTCATCATCCTTCTTCCAATATACTCACTATTTCTCCTCTGGACGTGTCCAAACCATTGAAGTCTGCGCTCTCTAACTTTGTCTCCAAAACATCGAACCTTAGCTGTCCCTCTGATGAGCTCATTTCTAATTTTATCCAACCTGGTCACTCCAAGAGCGAACCTCAACATCTTCATTTCCGCCACCTCCAGCTCTGCTTCCTGTTGTCTCTTCAGTGCCACTGTCTCTAATCCGTACATCATGGCTGGCCTCACTACTGTTTTATAAACTTTGCCCTTCATCCTAGCAGAGACTCTTCTGTCACATAACACACCTGATACCTTCCTCCACCCGTTCCAACCTGCTTTGACCCGTTTCTTCACTTCCTGACCACACTCACCATTGCTCTGGACGGTTGACCCCAAGTATTTAAAGTCCTCCACCCTTGCTATCGCTTCTCCCTGTAGCCTCATTCTTCCCCCACCAGCCCTCTCATTCATGCACATATATTCTGTTTTACTTCGGCTAATCTTCATTCCTCTTCTTTCCAGTGCATGCCTCCATCTCTCTAACTGTTCCTCCAGCTGCTCCCTGCTTTCACTGCAGATCACAATGTCATCTGCAAACATCATGGTCCACGGGGATTCCAGTCTAACCTCATCTGTCAGCCTATCCATCACCACTGCAAAAAGGAAGGGGCTCAGGGCTGATCCCTGATGCAGTCCCACGTCCACCTTAAATTCTTCTGTCACACCTACAGCACACCTCACCGCTGTTCTGCTGCCCTCGTACATGTCCTGTATTATTCTAACATACTTCTCTGCCACTCCAGACTTCCGCATGCAGTACCACAGTTCTTCTCTGGGTACTCTGTCATAGGCTTTCTCTAGATCTACAAAGACACAATGTAGCTCCTTCTGACCTTCTCTGTACTTTTCCATCAACATCCTCAAGGCAAAAAAATGCATCTGTGGTACTCTTTCTAGGCATGAAACTATACTGTCGCTCGCAAATACTCACTTCTGTCCTGAGTCTATCCTCCACTACTCTTTCCCATAACTTCATTGTGTGGCTCATCAACTTTATTCCTCTATAGTTGCCACAGCTCTGCACATCACCTTTGTTCTTAAAAATGGGCACCAGTACACTTTTCCTCCATTCCTCAGGCATCTTCTCACGCACTAGAATTCTATTGAACAAGCTGGTCAAAAACTTCACAGCCACCTCTCCTAGATGCTTCCATACCTCCACAGGAATGTCATCAGGACCAACTGCCTTTCCATTTTTCATCCTCTTTAATGCCTTTCTAACTTCCCCCTTACTAATCATTGCCACTTCCTGGTCCACCACACTTACCTCTTCTACTCTCCCTTCTCTATCATTTTCCTCATTCATCAACTCCTCGAAGTATTCTTTCCATCTAGCAAGCACACTGCTGGCACCAGTCAACATATTTCCATCTCTATCCTTAATCACCCTAGCCTGCTGCACATCCTTCCCATCTCTATCCCTCTGTCTGGCCAGCCTGTATAGATCCTTTTCTCCTTCTTTAGTGTCCAACCTGCCATACATGTCATCATATGCCTCTTGTTTTGCCTTTGCCACCTCTACCTTTGCCCTGTGTCGCATCACAATGTATTCCTTTCGCCTCTCCTCGGTCCTCTCAGTGTCCCACTTCTTCTTAGCTAACCTCTTTCCTTGTATGATTTCCTGTACTGTGAGGTTCCACCACCAAGTCTCCTTCTCTCCTTTCCTGCCAGAAGATACACCAAGTACTCTCCTGCCTGCTTCTCTGATCACCTTGGCTGCAGCGGTCCAGTCTTCTGGAAGCTCCTGCCGTCCACCGAGAGCCTGTATCACCTCTTCCCGAAAAGCTGCACAACACTCGTCCTGTCTCAGCTTCCACCACATGGTTCTCTTCTCTGCCTTTGTCTTCCTAATTTTCCTCCCCACCACCAGAGTCATCTTACACACCACCATCCTATGCTGTCTAGCCACACTCTCCCCTACCACTACCTTACAGTTGGTAACCTCCTTCAGATTACATCGTCTGCACAAGATGTAATCCACCTGTGTGCTTCTACCTCCGCTCTTGTAGGTCACTCTATGTTCGTGCCTCTTCTGGAAAAAAGTGTTCACTACAGCCATTTGCATCCTTGTTGCAAAGTCTACCACCATCTGTCCCTCCAAGTTCCTTTCCTGGATGCCGTATTTACCCATCACTTCTTCATCACCCCTATTACCTTCACCAACATGTCCATTACAATCTGCACCAATTACGACTCTCTCTCTGTCTGGGATGCTAAGAACTACATCATCTAGCTCCTTCCAGAATTTCTCTTTCACCTCTAGGTCACATCCTACCTGTGGGGCATAGCCACTAATCACATTACACATAACACCCTCAATTTCAAATTTCAGCGTCATCACTCGATCTGATACTCTTTTCACCTCCAAGACATTCTTAGCCAACTCTTATTTTAAAATAACCCCGACTCCATTTCTCTTCCCATCGACACCATGGTAAAATAATTTAAACCCTGCCCCTAAACTTCTAGCCTTACTGCCTTTCCACCTGGTCTCCTGGACACACAATATATCAACCTTTCTCCTCATCATCATGTCAACCAACTCCCGAGATTTTCCTGTCATAGTCCCAACATTCAAAGTCCCCACATTCAGTTCTAGGCTCTGTGTTTTCCTCTTCTCTTTCTGCCGAAGAACCCGCTTTCCACCTCCTCTTCTTCTTTGACTTCGACCCACAGTAGCTGAATTTCCAACGGCGCCCCGCAGGTTGACGGCGCCGGTGGCGGACGTTGTTAACCCGGGCCACGACCGATCCGGTATGGAATTCTTTGGATGAACGCTCATATTTGTTTGGCGAGGTTTTAAGCCGGATGCCCTTCCTGACGCAACCCTCTGCATTTATCCGGGCTTGGGACCGGCCTACAGTTTGCACTGACTTGTGCCACCCATAGGGCTGCATTTCCTGTGACTTACATGATCTTGTTTAATTTTCTGAATACTCTCCTCATGAACACCTCTGTTGCGTAGAAATTCCCACAGACCATCATCATCTTGTGGGAGGCCAGGGGTTGAGGATGTAGCCATTGCAATGCTGGCAATGAAAAAATGTAGGAAAAGGGCATCATCGATATGTGTAATCATTTGAAACTCAACCTGTCATCAAATGTGCTTACTTTAATGTGCTTACTCAAATCACCACCAAAACTGATTTGTGTTGTGTCCTTGTGTAATGAAAGCCTTGACTGGTTATTCAAAAATAATAACATAACGGCACTCTAATAGTGCAAAAGACTAAACTCAGCAGCTCAATGTGGGCTTTTATCAGTTTTGTTGTTGTTGTTAACAGTATTTCAATAGTCTACTGGCAACGTTCTGTGTTGTTTACATGCTTACGTGCCCCATGTTAAACAATTAACACTGGTACTATGCCTCTGTAGTGTTAGTGTATACTTGGTGTATAAACTAACGTTACAACGAATGTCTCGTTCTACTTACGGAAGCGTAATGTTATTGTATACTAACGTGATGATGAAAAGCACGTTGTCAAGTCAAGGACGAGCAATGAACAGCATCAGCTAAACATATAGTAACTGTTACCTTACTGAAATCATGTCGAGGAGACGTTCGACTTCGTCAATTACTTACTTGCTACATAAAACCATATAGTAAATATTGGCTTACATTAGAATAGTATGCAGTCTAAAACTAAAGTATTTAGAGTATTATACAATGTGTGTTACTCATTATGTGACTTACCTTAATTGAAGCGGTAATGTAAACGCGTATGGGCAGGTTGAAGGTGTGCGAGCAGTAATCCGCCATGAGTGAGTCCGCAAAGAGTCACTTGCAGTTCGCAGGTTCTCGTGTGAGTTCGATGTGTCCCGATAACTCAGAAGAAAAATTAGTCCGAAAAACAGAAAAAAAAAATAGTCTGAAAAACAGGTGGAAAAAAAATTTGTCAGAAAAACAGAAGAAAATAGTCAGAAAAACAAAGCCCTCAAAAACATTACTCAGAAAAACAGGAGTTTTTTTTATTTATTTTTTTATCCAAGTGAATGTAGCAATCAACACACTTTGTAAACATGTTTCCCAAAATAAAGTGCACATCAAGTAAGGCACTGTGGATGTAAAATACACAAAAACACACACACCCACACAATCTTGACAAATATGTAAAAAAAAGATCAAATGAAAAGCACACCCCACTGTGCAAGTCAAAATCACAGCAAACGTTTTAAAGAGGCAAGTCAACAGCGCAGCGAACGTTTTAAATAGTTTACAAAGTTGAAAGCACAGCAAACATTTTAAATAGCTTAAATAGTAAAAAAAAAAAAAAAACGCAGCAAACCTAAGGAAATGTAAAACAATAAAAAAAAATCTGTTTACAAAAGTAAAAAGCGATGAAAACTATTTCCAAAACTTGAGAGCAGGCAAAAGATTTCTTGGGGCTGAGGTTACGGTGTTCCCTGATGCTTGTTTTTTCCTCGGGCCTTCTCCAGAAGTAGACCTTGAGTTTGCCCGGCGATTCCTGAGCGCGTTTGGTCTTCTTCTCCTTTTTCGGCTGGTATTCGTCGTCCGCCACCTCCGCTGTCTCCCCCGCCACATCCGCTGCAGTCTGCTGCGCCACCCTCTTCTTCTTAGGCTCCAACGGATCCTCCTCATCCTCCTCCTCCTCACACTTCTTCTTCTTGTTTTACTTGTCCTCTCTGAGCCCTTCTATTCTTCCGGAAGAGCTGATTTGCTTCTGTACAGCCTCGGGGTTATTCTCACAATTCTGGAAAAGAGGTGAGGGGATTTGTCAATGCGCGTTAAATCTGGCTGGAAGGGGCGTGCATTCAGTGGAGCGGCAGCTCTCGGGCCATACTCACCCAGATGGCCTGGGAGATCCTGAGGTCCGTTAAGTTTGGCTCGAGGGAGAGGCCCATATCCTTCCAAGCAGCGCGGAAATTGCTGGCAAGGCCCGTGAAGACGCCGCTGCCATTGTTAGCCAGGAAGTAGTTGTTAGGCGGGTTGGCCTTCCGGCGCAACTGACCCCACCGTTCAAACCAAGAGAACTCTTTCGCGTTCAGGAAAATCTGAGCATTGCCGTGCGTCCTGAGTGTCTTGTGTTGCACTACCTGTAAACAAGAGGAGCAGGATCGGTGCGCCACGAAGGCGTGGGCGCAAAATAAAAGAAAAGCGGCGAGAAGTGTCATGCGGGTACTCACGTCGATAAGGTAGCCCTCCTCCGGGCTGCCCTGAGCATTGTCCACCTCAGTGACAGTCATATTGACCAGGACACTGTAGCGGTGGCCGTAGAGGGCAGTGAGGTAGGCGGCCAGGTACCCGAAGAACTGGAAACGGAGGTTTGAGTTTTCCCTGTTTTGCTTTTCCATTTTTTCTGAGAACAGAGAGAGAGAGAGAGAGAGAGAGAGAGAGAGAGAGAGAGAGAGAGAGAGAGAGAGAGAGAGGGAGGGAGAGAGAGTGATAGTTATCCAAGTGTGAGGGCCTTGGCAAGCGCAGTGGGCGTGGCGAGTGCTGTGTCACACACCTAGCAGCACGGGGATCTTGGCCGCAGACAGTTGGCGGCAGGCCAGCAGGTCCATCATGCTCACCTGGTTGGCGCTTTTGCACCATTTGACCATAGTCTGGTGCTCGACCACCGGGCGGCTGATTTCCTGCACCAGCTTCTTGATCTGCTCATGCACCAGGGATAGGCGATCCCTTTTCAAGCGAATATATATTGGTCGGTGTTTCCTCAGGTACTCTATAAATTGTTGCACCTGCCTCATGAACTGAATATTTGTCGAGATTTTCAGGTCCTTGGCATGCAACAACTCGGGGAATCTGTGAGAACAAAATTGAAAAAACGAAATGCAATTCAAAATACAATTTTTAAAAAAATCACAGTTTACATGCATGGCAGCGGCGGCAGCGAATCGAGCGTTTGCACGTACTTCTGTAAGTGCGGCCGATTGTCAAGGAACCGCCAGTCCCACATATTCTCCGACTGCCATCCCTCAATCATATAGGACACGAAAAACAGGACTCGGCTCACTTGCGTGACAGCATTGTACTTCATTTTCTTCGACCCATTCTGCGGGAAAATATGTTTCTGATATTCCTCAATGTAGGCCGCTGTGGAGACAGGACAGAGGCGGCGTTAACGTACAGCGCCAGTGCGGTGGCACACGCGCCCGTGTGGACACTCACCGATGCAATTGGGGAATTGGAGTTTCATTGCTTGCCTTCTAGTGTTCTTTCCAAACAATTTGTATGCTTTACGGCGAAGACGCTCTGCAAAGAGGGGGGGGGAAAAAATAAATAAATAACTATATATATATATATATATATATATATATATATATTTATATATATAAAAATATATATATTTTGATATATATTTTTTATTTTATTTTTCAAGACACACACACACACACACACGTGCGCACGCACGCAAACACGCACGCTCACGTTTTGCTGCCTCATTGGGGAGACCCTCATCCTTAAAGAAAAAGAAGAACACAGTGAGCATCACATGGCGCCGACAGTCCGGCTGAGCACTTTACACTCACATCGCTGGAATCCCGCGGCCTGCCGAGATCTGTGGCCCCCCAATCATCGTCGTGCTCTTCCTCACAATCCCAATCCTCATTCTCATACTCAAACTTTTCACCCTGGGACTTGTCGCTTTGAATTGCATCGCACGGACCGTCCTCGCCCTGGAGCTCCTCATCATCTGGTTCTTCACGCTCTTCCTCAATAGGACACTCCGACTCCCATGCCACTGATCTCTTCAAACGAGTACGGGAGAAAATGCACAGACAGACAGGCGAGTGTCAAGACAGACAGGCGAGCGTGCAGACGGAAGAAGTCCAAGTACTGGCCTACCCCAGAAGGGTGCACGTCAATCCTCGACTCCAGAAGCTCAAACTTCATCCCGGCCTTCAGCTCAGAGACTTGCTTTTCCAATGATCTTATGGTGGCCAGATGGGCGGCACAGTCCAGACAACCGCTGGATGGAATATCCACCTCCACCTCCTCCTTCTTCTCCTCCTCAGCAGCCTCATTCTGAGCATTCAAATCTCGCTGGCTGACCATGGGCGGCAGCGGATTGGACGAGCGCAGGTGTGCCAGTTGCTTTACAAAAACAAAGGCATACAAAACACGTTTGTATTGCATCAAAAGGCACATTCCGGCGGACATGAGACAAGACCCAACGACAGCGAGTGGTTTGTGAAACAACACAACGCACAAAAAGTGGTTTGGCTTGACCATGTGAGACTGTACAAGAAAAAAGAAAATACGCTAATGAGCGGCAGACAAATAGATAACGCCCACACGTGATTTTTAAAGGTTCAAAAGGCAGCCGGCAAGATACGACTCTTGGTACATAATAAAATAAGGTTGCAAAAAAATAAAAAGAGGTTTGGAAAAAAACGGCGGTTTAACAACAGAAAACGAAGTCAGCAACTGCCAGCCACCAGCTCACCTCACCTCATTAAAAGTCGCCAAACGAACGTTATAAACGTGTTTAAGCACCGTAGTTCGACAGCAGGAGTACACCAACACGTTGGTCTTCCCACTGAACGCGCCTAACTGTTTAACGTCTGCTGAGACGTTAGCGACGGCACCGAAGTCAGCATCCAAATGCACAACTCACATTGCAGCGCGTTCTCCCCTGACTGCTCATTGCCAAAGATGATGATGATGATGAAAGAGTCGTCAAGCAATAGAAGTGCACCCAGGAAATATATTTATTTTAGAAAATAAAGTGCACGGCAATCTACGGAAGCGTATTGCATTCACTGGGCTAAAAAAAAAAAAAAAAAAAAAACTCCCGTTTTTCTGAGCCTTTCTTTCTGTTTTTCGGACTAATTTTTGTTCCACCTCTTTTTCTGACTATTTTTGTCTGTTTTTCGGACTAATTTTTTCCCCCTGAGTTATCGGGACACACCGAACCCACGCGAGAACCTGCGAACTACAAGTGACTCTTTGCGGAATCCGGAGTAAGCAACATGACCGGCTTATTCAGTTTGATCAAGTTTTATTTTGATATGGGTTTAAGACACTGGGAGATACTCCTGTCTTTGAGTCGCATAGATGATATTGTTATTAGTTTGTCGACATTACGCAGGCACCTGCGGACTACTGCGGTCAAGCCAGCCTCCACTCGTAAAGTAGCAGTCAAGCCAGCCGCCCCTAATTTTGTTCATACTAGGCATTACGGTAATAGGTCGCCAACTCGCGGCGAAAGCCACCTTCAAAATAAAAGCTTCCCAATAATACGGACGTAAGTGCTCTTCGGGTAAGGGATGCAACCAGCAAAGTTAATTTGAATCTTGTGATACATTACATACATACATACATTAAAAAAATTACTTTATTTGATATCTGAGGAAAAATAAATGGCAATGGACTGCACTTATATAGCGCTTTATCTACATCATCACAGTGGCCAAAGCGCTTTACAAAGACTCATATTCACACACACATTCATAAACCAATGGGCGACTGCTGCCATGCAAGGCGCTGCCACGCCCACTGGGAGCCAATTAGGGTTCAGTGTCTTGCCCAAGGAAACTTCGACATGCAGAAAGTCGTAGCAGGGATTCGAACCTGTTCTACCGACTGAGCCAAAGCCACCCCAACATAATCCCATTGGTATCGCAAGACAAGTTCAGATCTGTGTGACAGACCACCAAGGACTCCGCGAAAAGAGGTTTGATGAAGATCTGATATTGTATTTCAAAATAAAAATCTCTGAAAACTGCATATGTTGCTTTCATGACCCCTGACTGAAAACAATCTGTTAAATCTTTTTAATGAGATATCGCAACACCGGTCCAGTTCTGGGGGACACTACACCACCCCCCACCCCCCCCAGGTATCCAGCAAAAGAGGTCTGTTAGATATATCTTAGTAGTTATCATTTATTTGCTTAGCTTGCATTAGTATTTTGCATTAGTAGCTTGCATTAGAATTATGGACAATATTTAGATAGAAAGATGTCTCGCCTTCAAGAAGATGACTCAGCAACATTTGATGGAAGGGCGCCTTGACCAAGGACGTGATCGGATGTGGTCGGGGACGGGACAGGTGTCGTCTGGTCCTATGTTTTGTGTTGTGTCTTAATGCTTAGAATATTATGTCTTGTAGAACTCTCCTATTTTCAAATAAATGTAGGAGCGACGGGGGAGATTGTTTAGAGCGTGTTGAGAGGCTGTAACCTGAACAATCTCCCATGCGCCCTCCTCATGAGTAAAATGACCAACGTCTTCATTCCTTTTGTGTTTATTCATAATAATGTTTGGTGAGATAAATCCAACATTAAATTGGTCCTTCGAGCCGGATGTCAACACACCCGAGGATTCCAGTTGTGGAGCCGACACCCAGTTAAGAGACCGTGGCCACGGCAATTGAGACCCTTTCCGGGACTGGTCTTCGTTCTTCTCAACTGGGATCTGAAGGTTGACGACAATCCACAGGATTGAAGACGACTGGTGAGTTAAATTTTTTAAAAAATTTTTTGAAGAATGAATGTATCGCGCGACAAAGAAGTCTGCGGCGAAATAAACCTTGTGTAATACTAGTCACTGGCAAGTAACTGATGGACGGCGGAGTCCGACAAATTCCGCATGGACGGCGGAGTCCTATACGTGCTGAAATTCCGTGTTAAAATAAAAAAAAATAATAAAAAAAATAAAGGACGGCGGAGTCCTAGACGTACTTAAAATTCCGTGCCTTCGTGTTTCCGTGTTTCCATGTTTCGTGTGTTTGTTAAAACGTTACTAATATCGTGTGTGTGTGTGTGTAAAAGTTTGGATGTAAGAGACTGGATTGTAAGTGACAACTGAGTTTGGAAGCAGAGGCAAGAAACCTCCGCCCCATTCGGGGTAGAAGGTTGAGGTTTACCAGAACTCAGACATTCATTGTCACCCAGTCATATTTTGAATAAAGTCAGTATTAGGTCACTCTAGGTGCAAATAAACTGACTTCCAAATTCACAAAAATGGGAAACAATAACAGTAAAACGAATCCAACAGAAAGCCTGACGTGTAAAGATTGGAAATATGTACAACTACAAAACCCTTCCAAAATAAAACATTTAAACACGTGGATAACCAAATACAGTTTCGCTGGCCAGCTGAATTCGAGAAAATTAGTTCAACTTCGAAACAAAATAAAGGAACGGCACAATAATAATATATCACAAATGGGAAAAGATGGATTTGACGACTTACTTTTTTGGCTAAATATGGCGTCTAAAAGAGAAAAGGAAGAAGAGAAAAAGAAAAACTTAACAGATGAACTAAAAGAGCAAACAGAAAAGGATAAAAATATATTGTTCCAAAGACAGGAAGATGACGAGACAGGACTAAAGATAAGAAACTATTACACAAGCATCAGCGCCCTTGTACCCGGTTTTGCCACCTCATGAGCATCCTCCAACTTGTGAATCAGAAACTCATCGAGTTTTACGATCAGGAGGAGTACAAATGCATTGGTCTAAAAATATGGGGGAAACATTTTCTCCCGTTCCCAAAATGGCAAATACAACCTCAAACGAGGGGGACATGGATTTATATCCGATGATTGAGGTGGCAAATCCAAATGTACAAGAGGATCGCAAAGAAACTATTTTGGTCTATAGAACTTGGACTAATGAGGATGTGAAAAAGGCCGTAGCCGGCCTCATATCCTACAAAGTAGACATTGTCCAGTTTGTTGAGGATATGAAAAATCTTAGACATTCCTACCATTTAAACGGTGCAGAAACACAACAAATTTGGATGACTGCAATGGGGCCTGATTGGCATCTTTGCCGTGGAGATTGGGATCCAAAACATCATGGTGTTATAATGCCACATGATGACAGAGAATTACACCATCGAGTTAGAGCCTTGATAGAAAGAACCACAACCAGGTTCCGCAAAAGGGCGAATTACACGGAAATTGCAAGGATAAAACAAAAAGACGATGAACTATTTGAAGAATACAGGGTTAGAATGACCGCTTGTTTTAAAGCAAACAGCGGATTGACTGAGGATGCAAATCCTCAGGGCCCTTATCAACAACAGTTGAAAAATGCTTTACATGCGAACTCGAGAGAGCACATTAACAAATGGGTCGATAAACATTGGATAAACCTAGCAACTGGCTCTCTGGAGGAATATGTTAATCATGCCCTCCATGCAGAAAGAGTGTTAAGACAGAAAAAAAAAAATAATAATAATGTAGATGTCTTCCTCAACGGAGGAGCAGAAATTTACTATCAAGGCAAAAAGAGAGATAATTTTAGAGGACGCGGCAGAGGCCGTGGGATGGTAAGATATGGTCGAAAATATTATGATAATAACATCTGTTGGTGCTGTGGAAATAAAGGCCACATCGCACGTAACTGCCCGAAGAAAGATAACAAAGAAGACGGTCAAACAACCGCATGACTAAGCCAGCCTGCTTCCCAACACAACAAATCCGCTTCTGTAAACATTACGGAAAATGACGAAGTGGATTTCAATTTACAGGACATTCTAAGTTTGGATACTGAGAAACCTGAAATAATCTTATCAGTAAATGGGAAAGAAATGAACTTTCTTTGCGACACAGGAGCATGTAGAACTGCATGTCGGGAAAAGATTCCAGGTTCCAAACTATCGGGACATAAAGCAATAGTTAGATCAGCAAATGGACAAATTACTTTTGCCATGGAACTTGAGCCTGTGTGGATTAGAGACCCACAGGGGAAAACATGTAGAATGCCAATTTTCGAAGTCCCGGAGTGCCCTGTGAATTTGTTGGGAAGAGATGGCTTATTCCAACTAGGACTTGTACTCATTCCATCATCAAATGGAAATATTTTAGTGAAACGAAAACATGAATTAAAAAGAGAAGATCTCTATATGACACTGGAAAGCAGACAGAATACATTCTATTACACAATCGATATCCCTGACAAACCACCGTTAAACATGGGAGAGACTCTGATGTCTGCAGCCTTGCAGCTTATCACACAAATAGAAGATAAAAAAAACAGTGATGAGCTGCATATAACACTGTGGTACAAAAACACATCGGGTCCAGACTCAGTATATGAAAACAAGTTACGACATGCGACACATGATAACATTACTGTGGATTATCTGTACTCAGACAATAAAGCAAAAGTCGCGGCAGGAATTATTTTATCAGACAAATTAAAGGAACTGTATAAAAATACAAGTGTCCCACATATTTCAATGTGCAAAGATTATGAGTCACAGTGGAAATGTGTGGGAACATTAGTAAAACAAGGACAAGAGGCAGATGATTGGCAACAAATAGAAAACGACCTCGAATACAGTGCATCAACTGGTCTAATCAGGAAGGCAATATTTTGGACAATGCAGGGTGATGAAGGGAGACACATGCATCCTGTATGATTAGACCAGATGATTCTCACTGAAATTGATGAAGAGATGTTGAAAACAGTTCCACAAAAGTTATGGTCCGCAGGACCATTCGATGTAGGCCTTATTAAAGGGGCTTTACCAGTACAAATTAGACCAAAAACGGAATATAGGCCAGGGATTCGTCAATATCCATTAAAACCGGATGCACATGAAGGAATCAAACCGGTAATTGAAGCACTAATTAAAGCAGGAGTTATAGTGGCGTGTCCAGATTCACCATGTAACACACCAATTTTTCCCGTGAAAAAGGCCCCACCTTCAGTCGGTTGGAGGATGGTACAAGATTTGCAAGCTGTAAATTCTGCAGTGATACAGAGAGCAGCATGTGTACCAGATCCACACACATTGTTAAATTCATTAAGAGCAGACGCTACTGTGTTTACAGTAGTGGACATAAGCAATGCTTTCTTTTCTATACCAATAGAAGAGAACAGTCAATTTTGGTTTGCATTCACATTTGAGGGAAAGAAATATACATTTACTAGATTACCACAAGGTTACTGTGAAAGTCCAACAATTTATTCACAAATAATGACAACAAGCATGTCTACATTCACTCCCCCAGGAGGGAGCCAAATCTTATTATATGTCGATGATGTGCTTTTGGCATCTCCAGATGGAGAGACATGCATCAAAGATTCATTAGCCTTACTGCATCATCTAGCAGAGGAGGGACATAAAGTAAACAAAAATAAATTGCAATGGTGTAAAAAGCAAGTCAAATATCTAGGACATAATCTGAGTGTAGGAGGAAGGACTATATTAGAAGACAGAAAAACTATAGTTTTAAAAGCCCCTAAACCGCAAACAAAGAAACATATGATGTCATTTTTAGGCCTGACAAATTATTGTAGAGCATGGATTCCAAACTATGCAGAAATTATTGCACCATTGTCAAAATTGATGTATGAAGCAGACCTTAAAATGACATCACCTGTTCAATGGAATACAGAGGCAGAAAAGGCCTTCTGTGACATTAAACAACATTTGGTGTCCAGTACTGCGCTGGCCCTTCCGGATTATGATAAACCATTCATTCAGATGGTAGATTGTAAACACTATTACATGACCTCCGTACTTACACAACAATATGGTGATAAGCTGAGACCAATAGCTTATTTTTCAACTAGACTAGACAACGTGACGTGTGCATTACCGCATTGTGTCAGAGCAGTTGTGGCAGCTTCAATGGCAATAGAGAGCAGCTCCACAATTGTGTTATTTCATCCATTAACTCTTAAAGTGCCACATACAGTGTCTGCTCTCCTATTGCAAACCAATATGGCGTTTTTATCACCTGCAAGACATTTATCTTGCATGGCCATCTTGCTGTCACAACCACATTTGACTGTTGAGCGATGCACAACCTTAAATCCAGCCACACTAATACCCTTACCTGATGAGGGCACGCAGCATGATTGTCAGGAATTGGCTGAAAAAACTGCTAAATGTAGAAATGATTTGAAAGATCAACCTTTGAATAATGGACAGGTTCTGTATGTAGATGGTTCTTCGAAAAAAAATGAACTAGGAAAGATAAAAACAGGTTACGCAGTAGTAACTGATACTGTTGTGCTAAAAGCTGAGTCGCTACCGTCACACTACTCTGCCCAAGCTGCTGAATTAGTAGCATTAACCGAAGCATGCAAAATGATGATAAACAAGGATGTTACAATCTATACTGATAGCCAATATGCATATTCCACAGTTCATGTTTTTGCACAATATTGGGATAACAGAGGAATGATTACATCAACAGGGAAACCAGTAACGCATGCTGAATTACTTAAACAATTGTTACAGGCAGTGCAGCATCCACGAAAAGTGGCAATTTGCAAATGTGTTGCACATACATCTGGCACTGACAAAATTTCTCGAGGGAATGCATTTGCGGACAAAACCGCGAAAAAGGCAGCCTATAAACCATTTTTGGGTTTAATAAAAAATATTGAGCAACAGACCTTAGATGACCAAACACTAAAAGATATGCAACAACAGAGTCCACAACAAGAACGCAATTATTGGGAAAAACGAGGTTCAAGGCTACAAAATGATATTTATATTAGCACAGAAGGGAAACAAATACTTCCAAAGAACCTATTCAAATGGGCTGCTATATTGAGCCATGGTGTGTCACATGTCTCAACAGGAGGGATGGTGGCACAGATACATCGACACTTTACAACCTATGGTTTCAATTTATATGCAAAGAATTATTGTAGAGCATGCATGATCTGTGCACGACATAATCCTCAAGGGCAATTACGACCTACTAGAGGTCAATTTCCAGTGCCTACATACCCCTTCCAACGCATTCACATGGATTATATAGAATTAAATCAAAGTGAAGGAAAGAAATACTGTTTGGTTATCATAGATGCATTTTCTAAATGGATCGAATTATTCCCAACAAAATCACCTGATGCTCTGACGGTGGCAAAAGCACTATGTAAAGACATCATTCCAAGATATGGCATACCTGAAACCATTCACAGCGATAATGGGACTCATTTTGTAAATCAAATAATCAAAAAAAATAGGAACCATGTTCCACATTAATTTGAAAAACCATTGTGCTTACCACCCTCAGAGTGCAGGTCTCGTGGAAAGAATGAATGGGACAATAAAAAATAGATTGAAAAAATGTATGGAAGAGACAGGAAGGTCATGGACACAGTGTCTGGACCTCGTTAAAATGTACATCAACATTACAAGTACCACAGGTTTAACACCTTACGAAACATTGTTTGGAAGACCTTATAGACTTCCGTTGTTTAAACAAAAATGGGAACTTGATGACGAAACAAACTTAGCTGATTACATGAGAAAGTTGTTAGAGAAACAAAATGATTTAAAAGTATCTGCTGAAAGTAAACATGTTTCCCAGCAGGAAACCAAGTTGGTTGGACCGGGAGACTGGGTCCTAATTCGAAGCATCAAAAAGAAGCACTGGCATTCACCGAAGTGGGAAGGACCGTATCAAGTATTATTGACAACTCCAACAGCCCTAAAAATAGCAGAAAGAAATACGTGGGTTCATTTAACACACTGTAAAAGGGTCATTTCAGCTGAGTACTCAAATAGGGAAGGTGAGCAAAAGTCTGATAACGGAGCGGGAGCAGATGTGTAGATTCTGAAAACGCTTGCTGGTCAGTGAAGAAAAAAGACACCAACCCGTTTAGTGAGAACTCAGCAGAATGGCACACCCACGTTGGTTACGAGATTCGATAAGCTGTTACGCAGCAACTTTGGTTACTATAGTGTTGGTTTTGTTTATGTGGTACGTGGGAAGTCCCACACTAAACGATACAACGCATTTTTTAGATAGGAAATCACCTACCAACTGGACCAATATGACCAACCCAATAATAAAAAATTTGGAAGCATTAACTCGTACCAAAAGGAGTACAGTTGATGATCAGAACTGTGGGCATGACCTCCAAATGCGGCAAAACAGTTTAATATTTTGTGCCCCCCGAAATCAAGATACTTTAATCATAATTCCATATGCGGCTCTCACCAATGAAGCTCAAGAGAATGGGCAGAATTGGGGAGATAAATATGACTGGTATGCATCTATAGGCTTTGGATGGGAATACCTCATTGGTGAAACAGGTTATGATTGGTCCAATTGGTCATTAAAAGCAGCAAAAGAACATAGAAAGAAGTTTAACTTAAGCAAAACGACCCATAATTTAATATTGACATACAAGTCGAGTCACCCAATGTGTTTGATGGTGAGTTTGTGGGCATATACTGCGGGAAAAGATCCCCACTTCCAAGTAGCATTGTGTTATGGGAACCGCGTTAAACCAGAAATGCCATTAAAAACTTCAAAGAAAGGTGGACACATGTTAATGGTTAACAAAATAACTACTGATGATTGGTTCCTTGTAGTCACAGGAGTTTCAGGACAAAATAACAATTGGTTACTATTGGTGGAACAAGCAGCAAATGTAGCAAAAAAAGATTGTGTGGTTTGCATGGGTCCAAGGCCTTTGTTGCGAATAGTTCCGGCACAATTATCACAAAATTGTATTATTCCATTAATGAACGCTACTGTACCAACTAAGGGATGTAAATCATGGGATCGTATATATCCCGTAACAGAAGCAGATAAAAACAAACCGATGTTTTCTACTCTAGTAGCACCAAATAATTTCACTTGTATAAACATGATTAGTAAAGGCAAAAAATTAGGACCACTGAATGACACACAGTGTAAAGTAACCTTAAAAGTCGGACCAAATTTTATGCCAGTGTCACGGAGCGACATCTGGTGGTGGTGCGGAGATGATAGACTGTTTGATAGATTACCTAAAGATATATCTGGATTGTGTGCTATTGTCACTTTGATATTGCATGTGTCAGTATACCCTATCCCTGTTCAAGATTTAATGAAAAGGGCACCAATGTTTTTGTCTGATCTAGAACATAGACAAAAAAGAGATTTGTCCTGGCAGGGGCAAAATAATCCGACGTACATCGACGCCATAGGTGTTCCTCGTGGGGTTCCAAATCAATACAAATTGGCTGACCAAGTTGCAGGAGGATTTGAGTCTTTCATATGCTGGTGGTGTACGATTAATAAAAATGTTGATAGGATAAACTACATCCACTTCAATGTACAGAGATTAGGAAATTGGACTCAGAGTGGGTTGGAAGCTGTACATGAGCAGCTCAAGGCTACCTCTTTAATGACGTTCCAGAATCGCATAGCTGTCGACATGCTCCTCGCAAGAGAGGGAGGTGTTTGTGGTATGTTTGGAGAACAATGTTGTACATACATTCCAAACAATACTGCTGCGGATGGCAGCTTGACCAGAGCCATCGATGGTCTACGGACCCTCAATCACAAGATGAAGAGCCACTCTGGGGTAGACACTTCTTTGTGGGACAGCTGGATGGACGTTTTTGGTAAATATAAAACCCTAATTTCACCAATATTGATATCAATTGCTGTTTTTGCAGCCATTCTGACATTTTGTGGATGTTGTTGTATCCCATGCATTCGAGCTTTAATCAGTAGATTAATCACCACAGCCATAACCCCCATGGAGAACCGTATGGAGCTGATGTATCCATTACTGTTTGATAATAAAGATAATGATGATGATAATGATGATGATGATGATTATGCTTTAACTGATTTGTTTCCTGATCCAGATGATTACGATGTTTAAACTATAACATTCATGTATGACAAATCTACTCTGGGTGTAAATGTATTTGTTTCATAAAAATGATTCTACAGTTAAAAATCGAAATGAAGTGACTGTAAGATGATATGAGAATTTGTGCAAATACATGATAAACAGGAGGGAAATGTTAGATATATCTTAGTAGTTATCATTTATTTGCTTAGCTTGCATTAGTATTTTGCATTAGTAGCTTGCATTAGAATTATGGACAATATTTAGATAGAAAGATGTCTCGCCTTCAAGAAGATGACTCAGCAACATTTGATGGAAGGGCGCCTTGACCAAGGACGTGATCGGATGTGGTCGGGGACGGGACAGGTGTCGTCTGGTCCTATGTTTTGTGTTGTGTCTTAATGCTTAGAATATTATGTCTTGTAGAACTCTCCTATTTTCAAATAAATGTAGGAGCGACGGGGGAGATTGTTTAGAGCGTGTTGAGAGGCTGTAACCTGAACAATCTCCCATGCGCCCTCCTCATGAGTAAAATGACCAACGTCTTCATTCCTTTTGTGTTTATTCATAATAATGTTTGGTGAGATAAATCCAACAAGGTCCCATCAAAATCTGATGTGGCATTTCAAAATAAAAGTCCACTGAAATTGCTATATTTCACTGTCATGATCATGGATTTCAAAAATCCTTTAAAAAAAAAATCCGAGTTATCACAACACCAGACCAGTTCTGGGGGACACTACACCCCCCCCAGGTCTCCAACAAAACAGGTCCCATCAAAATCTGATGTGGCATTTCAAAATAAAAGACTCTTGAAATTGGTGTATTTCACTGCCATGATCACGAATTTCAAAAATTCTTAAAAAAAAAATCCTAGTTATCACAACACCAGACCAGTTCTGGGGGACACTACACCACCCCAAGACTCAAAAGAGGTCCCATCAAAATCTGATGTGGCATTTCAAAATAAAAGTCCACTGAAATTGGTGTATTTCACTGCCATGATCACGGATTTAAAAAATTCTTTAAAAAAAAGTCCTAGTTATCACAACACCAGACCAGTTCTGGGGGACACTACACCACCCCAAGACTCCAACAAAAGAGGTCCCATCAAAATCTGATGTGGCATTTCAAAATAAAAGACTCTTGAAATTGGTGTATTTCACTGCCATGATCACGAATTTCAAAAATTCTTTAAAAAAAAATCCTAGTTATCACAACACCAGACCAGTTCTGGGGGACACTACACCCCCCAGGTCTCCAACAAAACAGGTCCCATCAAAATCTGATGTGGCATGTCAAAATAAAAGACTCTTGAAATTGGTGTATTTCACTGCCATGATCACGGATTTCAAAAATTCTTTAAAAAAAAAATCCAAGTTATCACGACACCAAACCAGTTCTGGGGGACACTACACCACCCCAAGACTCCAACAAAAGAGGTCCCATCAAAATCTGATGTGGCATTTCAAAATAAAAGTCCACTGAAATTGGTGTATTTCACTGCCATGATCACGGATTTCAAACATTCTTTAAAAAACAAATCCTAGTTATCACAACACCAGACCAGTTCTGGTGGACACTACAACATCCCAAGTCTCCAACAAAACAGGTCCCATCAAAATCTGATGTGGCATTTCAAAATAAAAGACTCTTGAAATTGGTATATTTCACTGTCACTACCACTGAATTAAAACATTCATTAAAAAAATCTGTCAATACGACTTCTTTTAAGAAAAAATTTGAAATAATTCCGTTCGTATCGCAATACATTTACCCTTCATATATGTTGGAGACAATCACAGGATGCCACTACATTAATGCCATCACCATTTGATGTAGTATATCTGCAGTCTTTCAAAAACCACAGATTGTTTTACCATTAAATCTGATTTTTTTTGTGGGTATCAACATTAACAGTTTAACCACTCTTCGATACGACACAGTTCTTATTCATATATATTCCAAAAAATAACAAAAGCATCAATCCATTTTCTGAGCCGCTTCTCCTCACTCGGGTCGCGGGCGTGCTGGAGCCTATCCCAGCTATCATCGGGCAGGAGGCGGGGTACACCCAGAACTGGTTGCCAGCCAATCGCAGGGCACATACAAACAAACAACCATTCGCACTCACATTCACACCTACGGGCAATTTAGAGTCTTCAATTAATGCATGTTTTTGGGATGTGGGAGGAAACCGGAGTGCCCGGAGAAAACCCACGCAGGGACGGGGAGAACATGCAAACTCGAGTACGGGAGAAAATGCACAGACAGACAGGCGAGTGTCAAGACAGACAGGCGAGCGTGCAGACGGAAGAAGTCCAAGTACTGGCCTACCCCAGAAGGGTGCACGTCAATCCTCGACTCCAGAAGCTCAAACTTCATCCCGGCCTTCAGCTCAGAGACTTGCTTTTCCAATGATCTTATGGTGGCCAGATGGGCGGCACAGTCCAGACAACCGCTGGATGGAATATCCACCTCCACCTCCTCCTTCTTCTCCTCCTCAGCAGCCTCATTCTGAGCATTCAAATCTCGCTGGCTGACCATGGGCGGCATCGGATTGGACGAGCGCAGGTGTGTCAGTTGCTTTACAAAAACGAATGCATACAAAACACGTTTGTATTGCATCAAAAGGCACATTCCGGCGGACATGAGACAAGACCCAACGACAACGAGTGGTTTGTGAAACAACACAACGCACAAAAAGTGGTTTGGCTTGACCATGTGAGACTGTACAAGAAAAAAGAAAATACGCTAATGAGCGGCAGACAAATAGATAACGCCCACACGTGATTTTTAAAGGTTCAAAAGGCAGCCGGCAAGATACGACTCTTGGTACATAATAAAATAAGGTTGCAAAAAAATAAAAAGAGGTTTGGAAAAAAACGGCGGTTTAACAACAGAAAACGAAGTCAGCAACTGCCAGCCACCAGCTCACCTCACCTCATTAAAAGTCGCCAAACGAACGTTATAAACGTGTTTAAGCACCGTAGTTCGACAGCAGGAGTACACCAACACGTTGGTCTTCCCACTGAACGCGCCTAACTGTTTAACGTCTGCTGAGACGTTAGCGACGGCACCGAAGTCAGCATCCAAAAGCACAACTCACATTGCAGCGCGTTCTCCCCTGACTGCTCATTGCCAAGGATGATGATGATGATGAAAGAGTCGTCAAGCAATAGAAGTGCACCCAGGAAATATATTTATTTTAGAAAATAAAGTGCACGGCAATCTACGGAAGCGTATTGCATTCACTGGGCTAAAAAAAAAAAAAAAAAAAAAACTCCCGTTTTTCTGAGCCTTTCTTTCTGTTTTTCGGACTAATTTTTGTTCCACCTCTTTTTCTGACTATTTTTGTCTGTTTTTCGGACTAATTTTCCCCCCCACCTGTTTTTTTGACTATTTTTTTCTGTTTTTCGGACTAATTTCCCCCCCCTGAGTTATCGGGACACACCGAACCCACGCGAGAACCTGCGAACTACAAGTGACTCTTTGCGGAATCCGGAGTAAGCAACATGACCGGCTTATTCAGTTTGATCAAGTTTTATTTTGATATGGGTTTAAGACACTGGGAGATACTCCTGTCTTTGAGTCGCATAGATGATATTGTTATTAGTTTGTCGACATTACGCAGGCACCTGCGGACTACTGCGGTCAAGCCAGCCTCCACTCGTAAAGTAGCAGTCAAGCCAGCCGCCCCTAATTTTGTTCATACTAGGCATTACGGTAATAGGTCGCCAACTCGCGGCGAAAGCCACCTTCAAAATAAAAGCTTCCCAATAATACGGACGTAAGTGCTCTTCGGGTAAGGGATGCAACCAGCAAAGTTAATTTGAATCTTGTGATACATTACATACATACATACATTAAAAAAATTACTTTATTTGATATCTGAGGAAAAATAAATGGCAATGGACTGCACTTATATAGCGCTTTATCTAAATCATCACAGTGGCCAAAGCGCTTTACAAAGACTCATATTCACACACACATTCATAAACCAATGGGCGACTGCTGCCATGCAAGGCGCTGCCACGCCCACTGGGAGCCAATTAGGGTTCAGTGTCTTGCCCAAGGAAACTTCGACATGCAGAAAGTCGTAGCAGGGATTCGAACCTGTTCTACCGACTGAGCCAAAGCCACCCCAACATAATCCCATTGGTATCGCAAGACAAGTTCAGATCTGTGTGACAGACCACCAAGGACTCCGCGAAAAGAGGTTTGATGAAGATCTGATATTGTATTTCAAAATAAAAATCTCTGAAAACTGCATATGTTGCTTTCATGACCCCTGACTGAAAACAATCTGTTAAATCTTTTTAATGAGATATCGCAACACTGGTCCAGTTCTGGGGGACACCCCCCCCCCCCCCCCCAGGTATCCAGCAAAAGAGGTCCCATCAAAATCTGATGTGGCATTTCAAAATAAAAGTCCACTGAAATTGCTATATTTCACTGTCATGATCATGGATTTCAAAAATCCTTTAAAAAAAAATCCGAGTTATCACAACACCAGACCAGTTCTGGGGGACACTACACCCCCCCCCCCCCAGGTCTGCAACAAAACAGGTCCCATCAAAATCTGATGTGGCATTTCAAAATAAAAGACTCTTGAAATTGGTGTATTTCACTGCCATGATCACGAATTTCAAAAATTCTTAAAAAAAAAAATCCTAGTTATCACAACACCAGACCAGTTCTGGGGGACACTACACCACCCCAAGACTCCAACAAAAGAGGTCCCATCAAAATCTGATGTGGCATTTCAAAATAAAAGACTCTTGAAATTGGTATATTTCACTGTCACTACCACTGAATTAAAACATTCATTAAAAAAATCTGTCAATACGACTTCTTTTAAGAAAAAATTTGAAATAATTCCGTTCGTATCGCAATACATTTACCCTTCATATATGTTGGAGACAATCACAGGATGCCACTACATTAATGCCATCACCATTTGATGTAGTATATCTGCAGTCTTTCATAAACCACAGATTGTTTTACCATTAAATCTGATTTTTTTTGTGGGTATCAACATTAACAGTTTAACCACTCTTCGATACGACACAGTTCTTATTCATATATATTCCAAAAAAATAACAAAAGCATCAATCCATTTTCTGAGCCGCTTCTCCTCACTCGGGTCGCGGGCGTGCTGGAGCCTATCCCAGCTATCATCGGGCAGGAGGCGGGGTACACCCAGAACTGGTTGCCAGCCAATCGCAGGGCACATACAAACAAATAACCATTCGCACTCACATTCACACCTACGGGCAATTTAGAGTCTTCAATTAATGCATGTTTTTGGGATGTGGGAGGAAACCGCAGTGCCCAGAGAAAACCCACGCAGGGACGGGGAGAACATGCAAACTCCACACAGGCGGGGCCAGGGATTGAACCCGGGTCCTCAGAACTGTGAGGCTGACGCTCTAACTAGTCGGCCACCGTGCCGCCATAACAAAAACAGTCAATTATAAAATTATTTTCTGTTTCTGCTACACAGAAAGAAGATTGGACTGAACATTTGTTGTCGTTGGGTGTCTGTTGGTTTCCATGACAACAGAAGACTTTGTACTCTCAGTGTGATCTGACTATTTAATGTTTTTGTTGTCACAATGCGATTTTAACTGGACCCAGAAGCAGGCAGAGGCTGAAGAAGTTTGTGGAGAATGTTTTATTGTGAATGGAGTTGGATCCTTGAGGCGTACTGGCGGGTTGTTGAGACATGGAGCTTGCGGCAGGTGGTGGCGTGAGCAAGTGTATGGTTTGACGGCGTGGTGGAAGGAGGAGCACTGAGGAATGACAAACAAGGAGATCAGAACTACTGTGAGGACTGGCGTAGCTTCCATGTAAGTGGCGAGCCAGTGTACCACAGATGAACGTTAATACTCTGGCAGTGGAGTCTTGGATCTGGCAGGCTTAAATGCAGGTGATGATGAAGGCTGATTGACAACTGTACATCCATCCATACATTTTCAGTAACGCTAATTCTTGTTTGGGTTGCAGGTAAAATAGATATTTTCAAAATGTTTTCGTTTTATATTTACATTTCTCGTTGTTACATTATTTATGATGAGATTATTTCTTATATTATTGACATACAATACAACACCATTTCCCTTTTCGGGCCTTTGCCATCTGCTCCAACTCCATCCCCAGGCACTGCTCATGGTACCACCTTTGACAGTAGTCACACTGGATCTGTTCAAAGTAAACATTAAAACACAAAACAATGTAAAGTAATATTTTGCAAGTGGGAACTTTTATCAACGATAAATGGCTTGATTAGTGTTGTAAAAATGCTATTATTTGGATATGTTTTTATTCAAAATATAACTGAATGGAGTTAACAAACCATAATAACATAGATATGGCAATAAACAAAAAACACATCAGCTAGTCTTGGAAAGTAAAACTCACCCAGTTTGTCATGGGAGGACCTGTTCCTGGTGGCTTTATCATTGCGCACATGCCACAGTGCATGGATAAATCAAATACTACAAAATAAAGGAATATAACTTACTGTACATCTGTACATACTTAATTTTGGTGGAAACATCTGTCTTGCAAGCATCCTCTTTAAAATGTAGATTTTTTTTTCAATAATTATAGCTGTGTTAGAAAATAATAAAGATTTTCTCCTGTTAAAGCCCCACATTGTGGGACAGTGTTTGAATAAGTCTATGTGTCATCTCATCTGGAAAGATTCTCTGGTGTTGAACATTTATATCTTATAAAGTGCTTATTTACAAGACATTATCTGCCATCCTTTAACAGTCTGAAAATGAAATAAAAATTCATAAATTAATGGATCGGTCATCATTATGAACCAACAAACCTGATGCTATGAGTAATTTCACAGCCAATCTTTTTCTTTCATTTGCCATTTCATTTGGAGATGTCCCAAAATTAATGCTTGGAATGTGTGGAAATGATTTCATGATTTCCACTGCCATCTGAAAAACAAATAGAATGTCTTTATTTGTGGGAAAGACAATATTGTACTGACAAAAAAATACCAAATCCATCTTATAGAAAGAACCACAAAATACAGGGCACCCCTGCATACTCGCGGTGAAGCACCCACGGTTTTGCATTTAGTGGGTTTTTCATTACCTATTTTTTCAATCATTTAAATTTTTACTCCACCCCAATGTTTGGTTTTGAAAACGCGTATTGAATGATTATCAACATTTTTTTGGAAAACAACCCACCCCACTCTACACAATACATTCCAATAGGCGTCAATTACACGTGAATTTTCGCTATTTGTGGGCCGGCACTCCACTATCCACTGTATAACTGTATTTTTTTTTAAACTAAAACATGACAAATACCCACAGAAACCAATACACTACAAGTAACCCTGCCCTATTTAATCTAACGGTAGCTTTCACTTACCAAGGTAACAATAACACCACAGCTACTGCCATCCTGCTGGGTGGGATGGGATAGATGTCCTCCTCTCCACTTGTAGTCCACCCACTCTGAATTTCCGTAGCACGTTCTCCTCATTTTGAGGTACGCACTGTGTTTGATAAACAAGCATACACAACAAGTATAGCAACTTTCACACTCTGCAATTCTTCTTCTTCTGTGCAAAAGTTCAAAGAGGGATTCAATTTGGGTACATAGTAGTTTATGCAAGCACTACAGCTACACAGAATGAAGTGGTGAATTGGGAGAACTATAAATACCTGAATCTTTGGGTTGCCATGTTAGACTCAAATACTTCTGTTTCACTTTGTGCTGGATCCACCAAATATACGGTTTCGTTGACAGCATTGATGTACTTGGAATGATATCAAAGGAATTCTAAGGTTGCATATACACTATAACATTTTTAGATCCATTTTCTGTATCGCTTATCCTCTCTAGGGTTGCGGGCGTGTCGGAGCCTATCCCATTTTCCCAAAATTCATATTGATAAACGACAACACGACTTTATAGTTTTGGCATGTAGGAAAAGTAAAGGATTTTTTGTATACAGTAAAGTAGGGGTGTCCAAAATATGGCCCAAGGGCCATTTTCGCAGCCCACTGTCCATTTTTCAGCAGCACGTGCCGTACACTAAAAATGACAGTTCATATGGGCTGTAATGCTCGTTAAAAAAAGAAAAAAAGAAGTAGGTGAGCAGCGAGAGAAGTGTGGGGAAATGGGTGGGGAGTTGTGACACTCACATCCCATGTATGGGTGGGGGGATGTGGTTGATGGAGACTACGACTATTACTAATAAATACACATTATATACTGTACAACTTTTGTAGATAGGCAAAGATGCAGATTGCTCTTTTTTTTTTTGGTTCTGAATGTAGAGATGGGATTTGGCTGCTGTTCATTGCAGGGGCTGAAATATTCCAGTGGGATACAGGGCCGCCTACCACCTCAATATTTTGAACAACCCTAAAATGTTTGCCTTTTCACCTTTTATAGAAAGCTGTTCAGGTAGCAGTTCTTCAAAATAATTGGAATATATAAACAATTGCTTGATTTCCTGATGTTAGCGTGCTGAATAAATTAAAGTTGAAAATAAATCTAAATGGCCCTTGCATCCTTGGATTTGTCTGCATGTGGCACTCAGAGGGAAACGTTTGGACACCCCTGCAGTAATCCCACATTGTATGGCTGTTCAGTTTTCTTGGTACCTGCACATTGCGTTGTCTTCCCAAGTGCTGTTACAGTTGTTAATTATTTTTTTTTTATACTGTAAATAGTTTTCTGTTAACAATTTCTCTTGCACTCTCTCAATATGTTGTTAAATGTGTTTGTTGTTTTAAAGTTGTATTTAAAGAATATAATGATTTCAAGTACAGTAAATGTTACAAAAGCAAGCCCAGAGTGTTTTTATGTAGGGTATCTCTATTTAGATGAGTTTCACTTATTGTGGGGGTATGTATTTGTAATATATCTGCTGCACTTACCAGAAGCTTCCAGTGATTATTGTTGACATTGACAAATGTTATAATGCCTTTGTAATTATGAAAGTTCACCTGTCAATGCAAATAAAGAATAAGTGTTATAACTGACATCCATCCAGTATATGAACACATATGGGTATAGGGTGAGTTGGAGCCAGTCAATGACATGGCGTCCTGCACCCAGTGATACCAATACCTTTGGCAAACAGTGTCGTTGAAGACTTTGCCTGTCACCAGACAAAATGATGCCAGCTATGTAGTGGTTCATAATGTACAGGCTGTTCTTCATCTTAAGTTTGATTGCAGAAAGATGAAACAATCCTTCAATAATCTATTTAAAAAAAAATATTTGTGAAGTTATTTTTAAATGAATTTTCATAACGTCTTGTGTCAGTGTAAACATATAAAATGATAAATATACCTCGCCAGTTAGCCATTGGTGAGGCCGTAGTGTACACAACTCGCTGTGCCTGATGACAATGTTGTGGCCTTTTATCTGCGATGGGAGCATTGCCACCACAACTTCCGTGTCCTTCTTTCTCCACAAGTTATGTATCTGTAAACACAGGTACAAAAAAGCTAAATTATAACTATCCCAAACCAGTTTTAATTAGTATATCAATGTACACCTATTGAACGAATAAACAAAGATCAGCAGATTCACCCTATCGTTTACAAATTTCTTTCATTTAAAACATTTTGGACTGTCAAAGGTAAACATAACACACTTATAGGCACATAAGAACCCTTTTTTGTCACTAGAAGGAAACATTGATAACCAATTTTTAATCGTGATAATTATACCTCTTCATCTGGAGTTGCTGAAAATGGGTGGATAGGCAGCTCATGACCGTTGCCTGGTTGAGGAGTTGTGAATGACTCCATGGCTTGGGTGCGGACTGTACCTTGTTTCCCAAAAGCACTGACCTCTGTGACATCATTATTGACCTGGTGAATACAGAGTGACCTATTTGATATCTGTCAATTTAAATTTAATTGACAACTTGAACAGCTACACATGTGTGATGGGTTTAGCATTCACTACAGGAAAAATGAAAGTGGAGGAAATCATTACTCCACCCAAATGCTGCAGTTGAGCTTGCCAGGTAGCCCACGAGACACATACCGCCATGTTTTCTTCAAAGCTATTGGAATGCTTTTCTCGTTCATCAATGATGGACTTTTGATGTTGCTCCTTTAATTTGTCTCCAGTCAAATGTCCAATAAAGGTGCCATCTTCTTTTGTCGCCTGTAATAATGACATCATATCTTTAGAAGTGGTTCACATTTTTGTGTTTAGGGGAACATTTGTCAACTTTTACTCAACCTTAACAGAATACAGTAGACCGCTGGTCCCTATCCCCCGCGAATACCTAAAATCCACTAATAATTTATGCCAACTGAAATCCAATGTGGGGGGGATTAATACAAATTCTTTTTTTAAACCCCTAATATTCTTCAAATAAAACTGATAAACATACAAAATGTGTTTTCCATGAAAAACATAGTCCCCCCCGCCCCGCCCCCAACCAAAAAATATATCTATTCTTTGTAATGCCAACTTTTTGAGTCTTGTTCTAGAAAAACAGGAATTGTTACACAATCACATTGATAAGATGCAAATATGTATATTATATTACATCTTCTTCGTCTCTGTTAACAACTTACCCCAAACAACTTGAATAACAGAAATCTGCATAGTAAAATCAAAAAAACAATACCATGTTAAACAAACATAAACATTGTGATTACCATGTTACAGTCAGACTCAGAATTATGTTCGACCTAAGTTTATATATGGCCCGCTACTTAGCATGGTTAACAGTAGAACAATGCAAAAAAAGATAGAGTCCCCCACGACCACAGTCGAATGCAATTTGAAATAAATACTTTATAAACACCCGTCATCATCGCCGAAATCGATCTAATGGCGGCGCGCGTTACAACTACGTCGTGGAAACATTTGTTTTCCATAGTATTGTAACCGTGAACAATGTACTTACCCTTGCTGACGCTTCGTCATCGTTGCAACGAAATGCTGAAAGAGTTTTTCTGTATTTAATTACGTTGTCACGCCAAACCTATCATATGCGATACCCGAGTTTTGGAGCCCCTCAGTGTGACAATTTTCGAGATCGCCACAACCAAGGAATGAGACACAGGTGGTTTTTGAAGAAGAACGTTGTCAATTCTGAACGAATTTAATTCAGAAAAACATTCACATGTTTTTGTGAAACATCAATAGGAAAAATTTATGGGTTAATGCAATGTGAAATCACTTAAAATGTAATAATATGCTTCAATAAAACCGTGTTGAAAATGACATCAAATGTGATACAGCAGATATATAAGGTCGTATAACTCTAAATCAGTCAATTGTCATTTTATTGTATTCCATACGTTATCATAACATCAAGCAACATAAAACGTTTTTTTATTTTTCAAGTAAACTAATTAAATGTTTAAATTGCATAATTTGGTACATTTTGAGCGAATAAATTAGGTGTGCAACTGGCTGTATAATGATGATTGATGACTAGTTGGGTCTTGCGATGGTATGATTGATGGCAACTTTCTTTTGCTTACTGATTTTCACCAAAAACAGTAATCTGTTTTTTGTGTGCATGTGTGTTTTTACATGGCAAAAAATACAGTGTTGAAGATGCTTCAAAGAGGATTACGAATGGGAATTCAAGTGACATGGAGCAGCTAGGGGAAGATGATAATGAGGAGGAGGAGGAGGAGGAGGAATTAACTCCTACTGCAAGGATTGGGCAAAACCCAGATAGCAGGTATGATGAGGAAGGGGAAAACCCAGATAGTAGTGATGATGATGAAGTCCCAGAAGAGGACACAATAAAAGCAAAGGACAATATCTCAAAGCAGTCGGCAAGTGGCTAAGTGAAAAGGGGGGAGTGTCGGTGGAAAAGAAAACAGTTTGAACCTCCATCTGTTGAGTTTGTGCAATGTGTTGAGGAAGACTCTGAAGAGAGGCTTGACTGGACACCATTTCAAAGTATTTCAAAGATTTTGTGACTGAGGAAATGGATGAGAAATAACAGAAGACAAATGGAAGAGGGTCTCTGGATTTCTGAGTGAACCAGGAAGACAATATCATTGTGAGATGGTATGATGACAACAAAGCTGTGAACCTGTTGGCATTGAACGACTGGGCAATATGAAGTGTTGTGATCGGAAAAGCCAAAACCTACATAATGCTTCCCAGACCAGCCATCGTTGACACATACAACAGGTTCGTGGGAGGCGTTGACCTTCCTTATATACTATCTGCACTGTTCAAGTTCAGCTTTAGATCCCAAAGATGATACATCTACATTTGGTGGGACACCGTTACACTGTTAGAAATGTCCAATTGCAGAGAGGTGGATCGTATAATAGAACTGCCATTGATTTATTGTTATTCAAAGATGATTAATGATACATCAACTATGAACAGCGTCTTGAACTGTTGTTTTTCCTAAATCCTTCATGTGTGCATAAATTACAAAATGTAGTGCAAAAGCTGTAATACTAATATAGACGATCTAAAAAGCATATAGCCTATTCTGTGTAATATTAATAGCTCATGCTGTATGATAGGTATACCATTCGGTGCAAGGTGTCAAAAGTATTTGTCTCACTAACAGTCTGAATTGTTATATAAGTGAATAGTGAAAGTTATAAAGCAAGGGTGTCAAACTCATTTGAGTTCGGAAGAATCTTTATTTTCCGAATCAGAATCATCTTTATTTTGCCAAGTATGTTCAAAAAACACACAGGGAATTTGTCTCCGTTGGAGCCGCTCTAGTACGACAACAGACAGTCAATTGACAGAGAACACTTTTGAGACATAAAGACATTGACAAAAAAAACAGTCACTGAGCAATAAAGGGTTGCTAGTTATCTGGTAATGCAGGTACAATTATTTGTTTTTTTGGACAATTGTGCAAAAAGATGCAGAGTCCTCTAGCACTTAGAGCAGTTTGAATGACTAATATTGCAATAGTCCGGTGCAATGACCATTGTGCAAAGGGCGCTTAGACTTCAAGGAGTGTTTGCAGTTTAAATTGACGAGTAGCGCGATAATCTGGGACAACGTCGATTGTGCAAATGTTGAAGATACTCCTCAGTCAGTGTGCAAGTGGGGCAGATGCTACTCTGGCATGAGTGGCCAGTATTGGTCAACAACAGATATGCAAATAGTGCAGCGTGGCGAGACTACCACAGCGAGTGCACGATGACCGGGATGCACAGGGTCCGAGAGGATTTTGCACACGATTGTCTTTGTTTTGGCAGCACGCAAGTCCTCAAGGGTGGGTAGGGGGGTTCCGACAATCCTTTCAGCAGTTTTGATTGTCCGTTGCAGTCAGAGTTTGTCCTTTTTTGAAGCAGCACAAACCAGACTGTGATGGAAGAACACAGGACAGATTCGATGACCGCTGTGAAGAAATGCCTCAGCAGCTCCTGTGGCAGGTTGTGCTTTCTCAGAAGCCGCAGGTAGTACATCCTCTGCTGGGTCTTTTTGAGGACGGAGTTGATGTTAATCGCGCACTTCAGGTCCTGAGAGACTGTAATTCCCAGGAACTTGAAGGTCTGGACGGTTGACGCAAGGCAACTGGACAGCGTGAGGGGCAGCAGTGGCGACATGCATGGATCCATCCATTTCAACATCACTTATCCGGCTGAGATTATTTCTTATATTATTGACATACAATACAACACCATTTCCCTTTTCGGGCCTTTGCCATCTGCTCCAACTCCATCCCCAGGCACTGCTCATGGTACCACCTTTGACAGTAGTCACACTGGATCTGTTCAAAGTAAACATTAAAACACAAAACAATGTAAAGTAATATTTTGCAAGTGGGAACTTTTATCAACGATAAATGGCTTGATTAGTGTTAGATATGGCAATAAACAAAAAACACATCAGCTAGTCTTGGAAAGTAAAACTCACCCAGTTTGTCATGGGAGGACCTGTTCCTGGTGGCTTTATCATTGCGCACATGCCACAGTGCATGGATAAATCAAATACTACAAAATAAAGGAATATAACTTACTGTACATCTGTACATACTTAATTTTGGTGGAAACATCTGTCTTGCAAGCATCCTCTTTAAAATGTAGATTTTTTTTTCAATAATTATAGCTGTGTTAGAAAATAATAAAGATTTTCTCCTGTTAAAGCCCCACATTGTGGGACAGTGTTTGAATAAGTCTATGTGTCATCTCATCTGGAAAGATTCTCTGGTGTTGAACATTTATATCTTATAAAGTGCTTATTTACAAGACATTATCTGCCATCCTTTAACAGTCTGAAAATGAAATAAAAATTCATAAATTAATGGATCGGTCATCATTATGAACCAACAAACCTGATGCTATGAGTAATTTCACAGCCAATCTTTTTCTTTCATTTGCCATTTCATTTGGAGATGTCCCAAAATTAATGCTTGGAATGTGTGGAAATGATTTCATGATTTCCACTGCCATCTGAAAAACAAATAGAATGTCTTTATTTGTGGGAAAGACAATATTGTACTGACAAAAAAATACCAAATCCATCTTATAGAAAGAACCACAAAATACAGGGCACCCCTGCATACTCGCGGTGAAGCACCCACGGTTTTGCATTTAGTGGGTTTTTCATTACCTATTTTTTCAATCATTTAAATTTTTACTCCACCCCAATGTTTGGTTTTGAAAACGCGTATTGAATGATTATCAACATTTTTTTGGAAAACAACCCACCCCACTCTACACAATACATTCCAATAGGCGTCAATTACACGTGAATTTTCGCTATTTGTGGGCCGGCACTCCACTATCCACTGTATAACTGTATTTTTTTTTAAACTAAAACATGACAAATACCCACAGAAACCAATACACTACAAGTAACCCTGCCCTATTTAATCTAACGGTAGCTTTCACTTACCAAGGTAACAATAACACCACAGCTACTGCCATCCTGCTGGGTGGGATGGGATAGATGTCCTCCTCTCCACTTGTAGTCCACCCACTCTGAATTTCCGTAGCACGTTCTCCTCATTTTGAGGTACGCACTGTGTTTGATAAACAAGCATACACAACAAGTATAGCAACTTTCACACTCTGCAATTCTTCTTCTTCTGTGCAAAAGTTCAAAGAGGGATTCAATTTGGGTACATAGTAGTTTATGCAAGCACTACAGCTACACAGAATGAAGTGGTGAATTGGGAGAACTATAAATACCTGAATCTTTGGGTTGCCATGTTAGACTCAAATACTTCTGTTTCACTTTGTGCTGGATCCACCAAATATACGGTTTCGTTGACAGCATTGATGTACTTGGAATGATATCAAAGGAATTCTAAGGTTGCATATACACTATAACATTTTTAGATCCATTTTCTGTATCGCTTATCCTCTCTAGGGTTGCGGGCGTGTCGGAGCCTATCCCATTTTCCCAAAATTCATATTGATAAACGACAACACGACTTTATAGTTTTGGCATGTAGGAAAAGTAAAGGATTTTTTGTATACAGTAAAGTAGGGGTGTCCAAAATATGGCCCAAGGGCCATTTTCGCAGCCCACTGTCCATTTTTCAGCAGCACGTGCCGTACACTAAAAATGACAGTTCATATGGGCTGTAATGCTCGTTAAAAAAAGAAAAAAAGAAGTAGGTGAGCAGCGAGAGAAGTGTGGGGAAATGGGTGGGGAGTTGTGACACTCACATCCCATGTATGGGTGGGGGGATGTGGTTGATGGAGACTACGACTATTACTAATAAATACACATTATATACTGTACAACTTTTGTAGATAGGCAAAGATGCAGATTGCTCTTTTTTTTTTTGGTTCTGAATGTAGAGATGGGATTTGGCTGCTGTTCATTGCAGGGGCTGAAATATTCCAGTGGGATACAGGGCCGCCTACCACCTCAATATTTTGAACAACCCTAAAATGTTTGCCTTTTCACCTTTTATAGAAAGCTGTTCAGGTAGCAGTTCTTCAAAATAATTGGAATATATAAACAATTGCTTGATTTCCTGATGTTAGCGTGCTGAATAAATTAAAGTTGAAAATAAATCTAAATGGCCCTTGCATCCTTGGATTTGTCTGCATGTGGCACTCAGAGGGAAACGTTTGGACACCCCTGCAGTAATCCCACATTGTATGGCTGTTCAGTTTTCTTGGTACCTGCACATTGCGTTGTCTTCCCAAGTGCTGTTACAGTTGTTAATTATTTTTTTTTTTATACTGTAAATAGTTTTCTGTTAACAATTTCTCTTGCACTCTCTCAATATGTTGTTAAATGTGTTTGTTGTTTTAAAGTTGTATTTAAAGAATATAATGATTTCAAGTACAGTAAATGTTACAAAAGCAAGCCCAGAGTGTTTTTATGTAGGGTATCTCTATTTAGATGAGTTTCACTTATTGTGGGGGTATGTATTTGTAATATATCTGCTGCACTTACCAGAAGCTTCCAGTGATTATTGTTGACATTGACAAATGTTATAATGCCTTTGTAATTATGAAAGTTCACCTGTCAATGCAAATAAAGAATAAGTGTTATAACTGACATCCATCCAGTATATGAACACATATGGGTATAGGGTGAGTTGGAGCCAGTCAATGACATGGCGTCCTGCACCCAGTGATACCAATACCTTTGGCAAACAGTGTCGTTGAAGACTTTGCCTGTCACCAGACAAAATGATGCCAGCTATGTAGTGGTTCATAATGTACAGGCTGTTCTTCATCTTAAGTTTGATTGCAGAAAGATGAAACAATCCTTCAATAATCTATTTAAAAAAAAATATTTGTGAAGTTATTTTTAAATGAATTTTCATAACGTCTTGTGTCAGTGTAAACATATAAAATGATAAATATACCTCGCCAGTTAGCCATTGGTGAGGCCGTAGTGTACACAACTCGCTGTGCCTGATGACAATGTTGTGGCCTTTTATCTGCGATGGGAGCATTGCCACCACAACTTCCGTGTCCTTCTTTCTCCACAAGTTATGTATCTGTAAACACAGGTACAAAAAAGCTAAATTATAACTATCCCAAACCAGTTTTAATTAGTATATCAATGTACACCTATTGAACGAATAAACAAAGATCAGCAGATTCACCCTATCGTTTACAAATTTCTTTCATTTAAAACATTTTGGACTGTCAAAGGTAAACATAACACACTTATAGGCACATAAGAACCCTTTTTTGTCACTAGAAGGAAACATTGATAACCAATTTTTAATCGTGATAATTATACCTCTTCATCTGGAGTTGCTGAAAATGGGTGGATAGGCAGCTCATGACCGTTGCCTGGTTGAGGAGTTGTGAATGACTCCATGGCTTGGGTGCGGACTGTACCTTGTTTCCCAAAAGCACTGACCTCTGTGACATCATTATTGACCTGGTGAATACAGAGTGACCTATTTGATATCTGTCAATTTAAATTTAATTGACAACTTGAACAGCTACACATGTGTGATGGGTTTAGCATTCACTACAGGAAAAATGAAAGTGGAGGAAATCATTACTCCACCCAAATGCTGCAGTTGAGCTTGCCAGGTAGCCCACGAGACACATACCGCCATGTTTTCTTCAAAGCTATTGGAATGCTTTTCTCGTTCATCAATGATGGACTTTTGATGTTGCTCCTTTAATTTGTCTCCAGTCAAATGTCCAATAAAGGTGCCATCTTCTTTTGTCGCCTGTAATAATGACATCATATCTTTAGAAGTGGTTCACATTTTTGTGTTTAGGGGAACATTTGTCAACTTTTACTCAACCTTAACAGAATACAGTAGACCGCTGGTCCCTATCCCCCGCGAATACCTAAAATCCACTAATAATTTATGCCAACTGAAATCCAATGTGGGGGGGATTAATACAAATTCTTTTTTTAAACCCCTAATATTCTTCAAATAAAACTGATAAACATACAAAATGTGTTTTCCATGAAAAACATAGTCCCCCCCGCCCCGCCCCCAACCAAAAAATATATCTATTCTTTGTAATGCCAACTTTTTGAGTCTTGTTCTAGAAAAACAGGAATTGTTACACAATCACATTGATAAGATGCAAATATGTATATTATATTACATCTTCTTCGTCTCTGTTAACAACTTACCCCAAACAACTTGAATAACAGAAATCTGCATAGTAAAATCAAAAAAACAATACCATGTTAAACAAACATAAACATTGTGATTACCATGTTACAGTCAGACTCAGAATTATGTTCGACCTAAGTTTATATATGGCCCGCTACTTAGCATGGTTAACAGTAGAACAATGCAAAAAAAGATAGAGTCCCCCACGACCACAGTCGAATGCAATTTGAAATAAATACTTTATAAACACCCGTCATCATCGCCGAAATCGATCTAATGGCGGCGCGCGTTACAACTACGTCGTGGAAACATTTGTTTTCCATAGTATTGTAACCGTGAACAATGTACTTACCCTTGCTGACGCTTCGTCATCGTTGCAACGAAATGCTGAAAGAGTTTTTCTGTATTTAATTACGTTGTCACGCCAAACCTATCATATGCGATACCCGAGTTTTGGAGCCCCTCAGTGTGACAATTTTCGAGATCGCCACAACCAAGGAATGAGACACAGGTGGTTTTTGAAGAAGAACGTTGTCAATTCTGAACGAATTTAATTCAGAAAAACATTCACATGTTTTTGTGAAACATCAATAGGAAAAATTTATGGGTTAATGCAATGTGAAATCACTTAAAATGTAATAATATGCTTCAATAAAACCGTGTTGAAAATGACATCAAATGTGATACAGCAGATATATAAGGTCGTATAACTCTAAATCAGTCAATTGTCATTTTATTGTATTCCATACGTTATCATAACATCAAGCAACATAAAACGTTTTTTTATTTTTCAAGTAAACTAATTAAATGTTTAAATTGCATAATTTGGTACATTTTGAGCGAATAAATTAGGTGTGCAACTGGCTGTATAATGATGATTGATGACTAGTTGGGTCTTGCGATGGTATGATTGATGGCAACTTTCTTTTGCTTACTGATTTTCACCAAAAACAGTAATCTGTTTTTTGTGTGCATGTGTGTTTTTACATGGCAAAAAATACAGTGTTGAAGATGCTTCAAAGAGGATTACGAATGGGAATTCAAGTGACATGGAGCAGCTAGGGGAAGATGATAATGAGGAGGAGGAGGAGGAGGAGGAATTAACTCCTACTGCAAGGATTGGGCAAAACCCAGATAGCAGGTATGATGAGGAAGGGGAAAACCCAGATAGTAGTGATGATGATGAAGTCCCAGAAGAGGACACAATAAAAGCAAAGGACAATATCTCAAAGCAGTCGGCAAGTGGCTAAGTGAAAAGGGGGGAGTGTCGGTGGAAAAGAAAACAGTTTGAACCTCCATCTGTTGAGTTTGTGCAATGTGTTGAGGAAGACTCTGAAGAGAGGCTTGACTGGACACCATTTCAAAGTATTTCAAAGATTTTGTGACTGAGGAAATGGATGAGAAATAACAGAAGACAAATGGAAGAGGGTCTCTGGATTTCTGAGTGAACCAGGAAGACAATATCATTGTGAGATGGTATGATGACAACAAAGCTGTGAACCTGTTGGCATTGAACGACTGGGCAATATGAAGTGTTGTGATCGGAAAAGCCAAAACCTACATAATGCTTCCCAGACCAGCCATCGTTGACACATACAACAGGTTCGTGGGAGGCGTTGACCTTCCTTATATACTATCTGCACTGTTCAAGTTCAGCTTTAGATCCCAAAGATGATACATCTACATTTGGTGGGACACCGTTACACTGTTAGAAATGTCCAATTGCAGAGAGGTGGATCGTATAATAGAACTGCCATTGATTTATTGTTATTCAAAGATGATTAATGATACATCAACTATGAACAGCGTCTTGAACTGTTGTTTTTCCTAAATCCTTCATGTGTGCATAAATTACAAAATGTAGTGCAAAAGCTGTAATACTAATATAGACGATCTAAAAAGCATATAGCCTATTCTGTGTAATATTAATAGCTCATGCTGTATGATAGGTATACCATTCGGTGCAAGGTGTCAAAAGTATTTGTCTCACTAACAGTCTGAATTGTTATATAAGTGAATAGTGAAAGTTATAAAGCAAGGGTGTCAAACTCATTTGAGTTCGGAAGAATCTTTATTTTCCGAATCAGAATCATCTTTATTTTGCCAAGTATGTTCAAAAAACACACAGGGAATTTGTCTCCGTTGGAGCCGCTCTAGTACGACAACAGACAGTCAATTGACAGAGAACACTTTTGAGACATAAAGACATTGACAAAAAAAACAGTCACTGAGCAATAAAGGGTTGCTAGTTATCTGGTAATGCAGGTACAATTATTTGTTTTTTTGGACAATTGTGCAAAAAGATGCAGAGTCCTCTAGCACTTAGAGCAGTTTGAATGACTAATATTGCAATAGTCCGGTGCAATGACCATTGTGCAAAGGGCGCTTAGACTTCAAGGAGTGTTTGCAGTTTAAATTGACGAGTAGCGCGATAATCTGGGACAACGTCGATTGTGCAAATGTTGAAGATACTCCTCAGTCAGTGTGCAAGTGGGGCAGATGCTACTCTGGCATGAGTGGCCAGTATTGGTCAACAACAGATATGCAAATAGTGCAGCGTGGCGAGACTACCACAGCGAGTGCACGATGACCGGGATGCACAGGGTCCGAGAGGATTTTGCACACGATTGTCTTTGTTTTGGCAGCACGCAAGTCCTCAAGGGTGGGTAGGGGGGTTCCGACAATCCTTTCAGCAGTTTTGATTGTCCGTTGCAGTCAGAGTTTGTCCTTTTTTGAAGCAGCACAAACCAGACTGTGATGGAAGAACACAGGACAGATTCGATGACCGCTGTGAAGAAATGCCTCAGCAGCTCCTGTGGCAGGTTGTGCTTTCTCAGAAGCCGCAGGTAGTACATCCTCTGCTGGGTCTTTTTGAGGACGGAGTTGATGTTAATCGCGCACTTCAGGTCCTGAGAGACTGTAATTCCCAGGAACTTGAAGGTCTGGACGGTTGACGCAAGGCAACTGGACAGCGTGAGGGGCAGCAGTGGCGACATGCATGGATCCATCCATTTCAACATCACTTATCCGGCTGAGATTATTTCTTATATTATTGACATACAATACAACACCATTTCCCTTTTCGGGCCTTTGCCATCTGCTCCAACTCCATCCCCAGGCACTGCTCATGGTACCACCTTTGACAGTAGTCACACTGGATCTGTTCAAAGTAAACATTAAAACACAAAACAATGTAAAGTAATATTTTGCAAGTGGGAACTTTTATCAACGATAAATGGCTTGATTAGTGTTAGATATGGCAATAAACAAAAAACACATCAGCTAGTCTTGGAAAGTAAAACTCACCCAGTTTGTCATGGGAGGACCTGTTCCTGGTGGCTTTATCATTGCGCACATGCCACAGTGCATGGATAAATCAAATACTACAAAATAAAGGAATATAACTTACTGTACATCTGTACATACTTAATTTTGGTGGAAACATCTGTCTTGCAAGCATCCTCTTTAAAATGTAGATTTTTTTTTCAATAATTATAGCTGTGTTAGAAAATAATAAAGATTTTCTCCTGTTAAAGCCCCACATTGTGGGACAGTGTTTGAATAAGTCTATGTGTCATCTCATCTGGAAAGATTCTCTGGTGTTGAACATTTATATCTTATAAAGTGCTTATTTACAAGACATTATCTGCCATCCTTTAACAGTCTGAAAATGAAATAAAAATTCATAAATTAATGGATCGGTCATCATTATGAACCAACAAACCTGATGCTATGAGTAATTTCACAGCCAATCTTTTTCTTTCATTTGCCATTTCATTTGGAGATGTCCCAAAATTAATGCTTGGAATGTGTGGAAATGATTTCATGATTTCCACTGCCATCTGAAAAACAAATAGAATGTCTTTATTTGTGGGAAAGACAATATTGTACTGACAAAAAAATACCAAATCCATCTTATAGAAAGAACCACAAAATACAGGGCACCCCTGCATACTCGCGGTGAAGCACCCACGGTTTTGCATTTAGTGGGTTTTTCATTACCTATTTTTTCAATCATTTAAATTTTTACTCCACCCCAATGTTTGGTTTTGAAAACGCGTATTGAATGATTATCAACATTTTTTTGGAAAACAACCCACCCCACTCTACACAATACATTCCAATAGGCGTCAATTACACGTGAATTTTCGCTATTTGTGGGCCGGCACTCCACTATCCACTGTATAACTGTATTTTTTTTTAAACTAAAACATGACAAATACCCACAGAAACCAATACACTACAAGTAACCCTGCCCTATTTAATCTAACGGTAGCTTTCACTTACCAAGGTAACAATAACACCACAGCTACTGCCATCCTGCTGGGTGGGATGGGATAGATGTCCTCCTCTCCACTTGTAGTCCACCCACTCTGAATTTCCGTAGCACGTTCTCCTCATTTTGAGGTACGCACTGTGTTTGATAAACAAGCATACACAACAAGTATAGCAACTTTCACACTCTGCAATTCTTCTTCTTCTGTGCAAAAGTTCAAAGAGGGATTCAATTTGGGTACATAGTAGTTTATGCAAGCACTACAGCTACACAGAATGAAGTGGTGAATTGGGAGAACTATAAATACCTGAATCTTTGGGTTGCCATGTTAGACTCAAATACTTCTGTTTCACTTTGTGCTGGATCCACCAAATATACGGTTTCGTTGACAGCATTGATGTACTTGGAATGATATCAAAGGAATTCTAAGGTTGCATATACACTATAACATTTTTAGATCCATTTTCTGTATCGCTTATCCTCTCTAGGGTTGCGGGCGTGTCGGAGCCTATCCCATTTTCCCAAAATTCATATTGATAAACGACAACACGACTTTATAGTTTTGGCATGTAGGAAAAGTAAAGGATTTTTTGTATACAGTAAAGTAGGGGTGTCCAAAATATGGCCCAAGGGCCATTTTCGCAGCCCACTGTCCATTTTTCAGCAGCACGTGCCGTACACTAAAAATGACAGTTCATATGGGCTGTAATGCTCGTTAAAAAAAGAAAAAAAGAAGTAGGTGAGCAGCGAGAGAAGTGTGGGGAAATGGGTGGGGAGTTGTGACACTCACATCCCATGTATGGGTGGGGGGATGTGGTTGATGGAGACTACGACTATTACTAATAAATACACATTATATACTGTACAACTTTTGTAGATAGGCAAAGATGCAGATTGCTCTTTTTTTTTTTGGTTCTGAATGTAGAGATGGGATTTGGCTGCTGTTCATTGCAGGGGCTGAAATATTCCAGTGGGATACAGGGCCGCCTACCACCTCAATATTTTGAACAACCCTAAAATGTTTGCCTTTTCACCTTTTATAGAAAGCTGTTCAGGTAGCAGTTCTTCAAAATAATTGGAATATATAAACAATTGCTTGATTTCCTGATGTTAGCGTGCTGAATAAATTAAAGTTGAAAATAAATCTAAATGGCCCTTGCATCCTTGGATTTGTCTGCATGTGGCACTCAGAGGGAAACGTTTGGACACCCCTGCAGTAATCCCACATTGTATGGCTGTTCAGTTTTCTTGGTACCTGCACATTGCGTTGTCTTCCCAAGTGCTGTTACAGTTGTTAATTATTTTTTTTTTATACTGTAAATAGTTTTCTGTTAACAATTTCTCTTGCACTCTCTCAATATGTTGTTAAATGTGTTTGTTGTTTTAAAGTTGTATTTAAAGAATATAATGATTTCAAGTACAGTAAATGTTACAAAAGCAAGCCCAGAGTGTTTTTATGTAGGGTATCTCTATTTAGATGAGTTTCACTTATTGTGGGGGTATGTATTTGTAATATATCTGCTGCACTTACCAGAAGCTTCCAGTGATTATTGTTGACATTGACAAATGTTATAATGCCTTTGTAATTATGAAAGTTCACCTGTCAATGCAAATAAAGAATAAGTGTTATAACTGACATCCATCCAGTATATGAACACATATGGGTATAGGGTGAGTTGGAGCCAGTCAATGACATGGCGTCCTGCACCCAGTGATACCAATACCTTTGGCAAACAGTGTCGTTGAAGACTTTGCCTGTCACCAGACAAAATGATGCCAGCTATGTAGTGGTTCATAATGTACAGGCTGTTCTTCATCTTAAGTTTGATTGCAGAAAGATGAAACAATCCTTCAATAATCTATTTAAAAAAAAATATTTGTGAAGTTATTTTTAAATGAATTTTCATAACGTCTTGTGTCAGTGTAAACATATAAAATGATAAATATACCTCGCCAGTTAGCCATTGGTGAGGCCGTAGTGTACACAACTCGCTGTGCCTGATGACAATGTTGTGGCCTTTTATCTGCGATGGGAGCATTGCCACCACAACTTCCGTGTCCTTCTTTCTCCACAAGTTATGTATCTGTAAACACAGGTACAAAAAAGCTAAATTATAACTATCCCAAACCAGTTTTAATTAGTATATCAATGTACACCTATTGAACGAATAAACAAAGATCAGCAGATTCACCCTATCGTTTACAAATTTCTTTCATTTAAAACATTTTGGACTGTCAAAGGTAAACATAACACACTTATAGGCACATAAGAACCCTTTTTTGTCACTAGAAGGAAACATTGATAACCAATTTTTAATCGTGATAATTATACCTCTTCATCTGGAGTTGCTGAAAATGGGTGGATAGGCAGCTCATGACCGTTGCCTGGTTGAGGAGTTGTGAATGACTCCATGGCTTGGGTGCGGACTGTACCTTGTTTCCCAAAAGCACTGACCTCTGTGACATCATTATTGACCTGGTGAATACAGAGTGACCTATTTGATATCTGTCAATTTAAATTTAATTGACAACTTGAACAGCTACACATGTGTGATGGGTTTAGCATTCACTACAGGAAAAATGAAAGTGGAGGAAATCATTACTCCACCCAAATGCTGCAGTTGAGCTTGCCAGGTAGCCCACGAGACACATACCGCCATGTTTTCTTCAAAGCTATTGGAATGCTTTTCTCGTTCATCAATGATGGACTTTTGATGTTGCTCCTTTAATTTGTCTCCAGTCAAATGTCCAATAAAGGTGCCATCTTCTTTTGTCGCCTGTAATAATGACATCATATCTTTAGAAGTGGTTCACATTTTTGTGTTTAGGGGAACATTTGTCAACTTTTACTCAACCTTAACAGAATACAGTAGACCGCTGGTCCCTATCCCCCGCGAATACCTAAAATCCACTAATAATTTATGCCAACTGAAATCCAATGTGGGGGGGATTAATACAAATTCTTTTTTTAAACCCCTAATATTCTTCAAATAAAACTGATAAACATACAAAATGTGTTTTCCATGAAAAACATAGTCCCCCCCGCCCCGCCCCCAACCAAAAAATATATCTATTCTTTGTAATGCCAACTTTTTGAGTCTTGTTCTAGAAAAACAGGAATTGTTACACAATCACATTGATAAGATGCAAATATGTATATTATATTACATCTTCTTCGTCTCTGTTAACAACTTACCCCAAACAACTTGAATAACAGAAATCTGCATAGTAAAATCAAAAAAACAATACCATGTTAAACAAACATAAACATTGTGATTACCATGTTACAGTCAGACTCAGAATTATGTTCGACCTAAGTTTATATATGGCCCGCTACTTAGCATGGTTAACAGTAGAACAATGCAAAAAAAGATAGAGTCCCCCACGACCACAGTCGAATGCAATTTGAAATAAATACTTTATAAACACCCGTCATCATCGCCGAAATCGATCTAATGGCGGCGCGCGTTACAACTACGTCGTGGAAACATTTGTTTTCCATAGTATTGTAACCGTGAACAATGTACTTACCCTTGCTGACGCTTCGTCATCGTTGCAACGAAATGCTGAAAGAGTTTTTCTGTATTTAATTACGTTGTCACGCCAAACCTATCATATGCGATACCCGAGTTTTGGAGCCCCTCAGTGTGACAATTTTCGAGATCGCCACAACCAAGGAATGAGACACAGGTGGTTTTTGAAGAAGAACGTTGTCAATTCTGAACGAATTTAATTCAGAAAAACATTCACATGTTTTTGTGAAACATCAATAGGAAAAATTTATGGGTTAATGCAATGTGAAATCACTTAAAATGTAATAATATGCTTCAATAAAACCGTGTTGAAAATGACATCAAATGTGATACAGCAGATATATAAGGTCGTATAACTCTAAATCAGTCAATTGTCATTTTATTGTATTCCATACGTTATCATAACATCAAGCAACATAAAACGTTTTTTTATTTTTCAAGTAAACTAATTAAATGTTTAAATTGCATAATTTGGTACATTTTGAGCGAATAAATTAGGTGTGCAACTGGCTGTATAATGATGATTGATGACTAGTTGGGTCTTGCGATGGTATGATTGATGGCAACTTTCTTTTGCTTACTGATTTTCACCAAAAACAGTAATCTGTTTTTTGTGTGCATGTGTGTTTTTACATGGCAAAAAATACAGTGTTGAAGATGCTTCAAAGAGGATTACGAATGGGAATTCAAGTGACATGGAGCAGCTAGGGGAAGATGATAATGAGGAGGAGGAGGAGGAGGAGGAATTAACTCCTACTGCAAGGATTGGGCAAAACCCAGATAGCAGGTATGATGAGGAAGGGGAAAACCCAGATAGTAGTGATGATGATGAAGTCCCAGAAGAGGACACAATAAAAGCAAAGGACAATATCTCAAAGCAGTCGGCAAGTGGCTAAGTGAAAAGGGGGGAGTGTCGGTGGAAAAGAAAACAGTTTGAACCTCCATCTGTTGAGTTTGTGCAATGTGTTGAGGAAGACTCTGAAGAGAGGCTTGACTGGACACCATTTCAAAGTATTTCAAAGATTTTGTGACTGAGGAAATGGATGAGAAATAACAGAAGACAAATGGAAGAGGGTCTCTGGATTTCTGAGTGAACCAGGAAGACAATATCATTGTGAGATGGTATGATGACAACAAAGCTGTGAACCTGTTGGCATTGAACGACTGGGCAATATGAAGTGTTGTGATCGGAAAAGCCAAAACCTACATAATGCTTCCCAGACCAGCCATCGTTGACACATACAACAGGTTCGTGGGAGGCGTTGACCTTCCTTATATACTATCTGCACTGTTCAAGTTCAGCTTTAGATCCCAAAGATGATACATCTACATTTGGTGGGACACCGTTACACTGTTAGAAATGTCCAATTGCAGAGAGGTGGATCGTATAATAGAACTGCCATTGATTTATTGTTATTCAAAGATGATTAATGATACATCAACTATGAACAGCGTCTTGAACTGTTGTTTTTCCTAAATCCTTCATGTGTGCATAAATTACAAAATGTAGTGCAAAAGCTGTAATACTAATATAGACGATCTAAAAAGCATATAGCCTATTCTGTGTAATATTAATAGCTCATGCTGTATGATAGGTATACCATTCGGTGCAAGGTGTCAAAAGTATTTGTCTCACTAACAGTCTGAATTGTTATATAAGTGAATAGTGAAAGTTATAAAGCAAGGGTGTCAAACTCATTTGAGTTCGGAAGAATCTTTATTTTCCGAATCAGAATCATCTTTATTTTGCCAAGTATGTTCAAAAAACACACAGGGAATTTGTCTCCGTTGGAGCCGCTCTAGTACGACAACAGACAGTCAATTGACAGAGAACACTTTTGAGACATAAAGACATTGACAAAAAAAACAGTCACTGAGCAATAAAGGGTTGCTAGTTATCTGGTAATGCAGGTACAATTATTTGTTTTTTTGGACAATTGTGCAAAAAGATGCAGAGTCCTCTAGCACTTAGAGCAGTTTGAATGACTAATATTGCAATAGTCCGGTGCAATGACCATTGTGCAAAGGGCGCTTAGACTTCAAGGAGTGTTTGCAGTTTAAATTGACGAGTAGCGCGATAATCTGGGACAACGTCGATTGTGCAAATGTTGAAGATACTCCTCAGTCAGTGTGCAAGTGGGGCAGATGCTACTCTGGCATGAGTGGCCAGTATTGGTCAACAACAGATATGCAAATAGTGCAGCGTGGCGAGACTACCACAGCGAGTGCACGATGACCGGGATGCACAGGGTCCGAGAGGATTTTGCACACGATTGTCTTTGTTTTGGCAGCACGCAAGTCCTCAAGGGTGGGTAGGGGGGTTCCGACAATCCTTTCAGCAGTTTTGATTGTCCGTTGCAGTCAGAGTTTGTCCTTTTTTGAAGCAGCACAAACCAGACTGTGATGGAAGAACACAGGACAGATTCGATGACCGCTGTGAAGAAATGCCTCAGCAGCTCCTGTGGCAGGTTGTGCTTTCTCAGAAGCCGCAGGTAGTACATCCTCTGCTGGGTCTTTTTGAGGACGGAGTTGATGTTAATCGCGCACTTCAGGTCCTGAGAGACTGTAATTCCCAGGAACTTGAAGGTCTGGACGGTTGACGCAAGGCAACTGGACAGCGTGAGGGGCAGCAGTGGCGACATGCATGGATCCATCCATTTCAACATCACTTATCCGGCTGAGATTATTTCTTATATTATTGACATACAATACAACACCATTTCCCTTTTCGGGCCTTTGCCATCTGCTCCAACTCCATCCCCAGGCACTGCTCATGGTACCACCTTTGACAGTAGTCACACTGGATCTGTTCAAAGTAAACATTAAAACACAAAACAATGTAAAGTAATATTTTGCAAGTGGGAACTTTTATCAACGATAAATGGCTTGATTAGTGTTAGATATGGCAATAAACAAAAAACACATCAGCTAGTCTTGGAAAGTAAAACTCACCCAGTTTGTCATGGGAGGACCTGTTCCTGGTGGCTTTATCATTGCGCACATGCCACAGTGCATGGATAAATCAAATACTACAAAATAAAGGAATATAACTTACTGTACATCTGTACATACTTAATTTTGGTGGAAACATCTGTCTTGCAAGCATCCTCTTTAAAATGTAGATTTTTTTTTCAATAATTATAGCTGTGTTAGAAAATAATAAAGATTTTCTCCTGTTAAAGCCCCACATTGTGGGACAGTGTTTGAATAAGTCTATGTGTCATCTCATCTGGAAAGATTCTCTGGTGTTGAACATTTATATCTTATAAAGTGCTTATTTACAAGACATTATCTGCCATCCTTTAACAGTCTGAAAATGAAATAAAAATTCATAAATTAATGGATCGGTCATCATTATGAACCAACAAACCTGATGCTATGAGTAATTTCACAGCCAATCTTTTTCTTTCATTTGCCATTTCATTTGGAGATGTCCCAAAATTAATGCTTGGAATGTGTGGAAATGATTTCATGATTTCCACTGCCATCTGAAAAACAAATAGAATGTCTTTATTTGTGGGAAAGACAATATTGTACTGACAAAAAAATACCAAATCCATCTTATAGAAAGAACCACAAAATACAGGGCACCCCTGCATACTCGCGGTGAAGCACCCACGGTTTTGCATTTAGTGGGTTTTTCATTACCTATTTTTTCAATCATTTAAATTTTTACTCCACCCCAATGTTTGGTTTTGAAAACGCGTATTGAATGATTATCAACATTTTTTTGGAAAACAACCCACCCCACTCTACACAATACATTCCAATAGGCGTCAATTACACGTGAATTTTCGCTATTTGTGGGCCGGCACTCCACTATCCACTGTATAACTGTATTTTTTTTTAAACTAAAACATGACAAATACCCACAGAAACCAATACACTACAAGTAACCCTGCCCTATTTAATCTAACGGTAGCTTTCACTTACCAAGGTAACAATAACACCACAGCTACTGCCATCCTGCTGGGTGGGATGGGATAGATGTCCTCCTCTCCACTTGTAGTCCACCCACTCTGAATTTCCGTAGCACGTTCTCCTCATTTTGAGGTACGCACTGTGTTTGATAAACAAGCATACACAACAAGTATAGCAACTTTCACACTCTGCAATTCTTCTTCTTCTGTGCAAAAGTTCAAAGAGGGATTCAATTTGGGTACATAGTAGTTTATGCAAGCACTACAGCTACACAGAATGAAGTGGTGAATTGGGAGAACTATAAATACCTGAATCTTTGGGTTGCCATGTTAGACTCAAATACTTCTGTTTCACTTTGTGCTGGATCCACCAAATATACGGTTTCGTTGACAGCATTGATGTACTTGGAATGATATCAAAGGAATTCTAAGGTTGCATATACACTATAACATTTTTAGATCCATTTTCTGTATCGCTTATCCTCTCTAGGGTTGCGGGCGTGTCGGAGCCTATCCCATTTTCCCAAAATTCATATTGATAAACGACAACACGACTTTATAGTTTTGGCATGTAGGAAAAGTAAAGGATTTTTTGTATACAGTAAAGTAGGGGTGTCCAAAATATGGCCCAAGGGCCATTTTCGCAGCCCACTGTCCATTTTTCAGCAGCACGTGCCGTACACTAAAAATGACAGTTCATATGGGCTGTAATGCTCGTTAAAAAAAGAAAAAAAGAAGTAGGTGAGCAGCGAGAGAAGTGTGGGGAAATGGGTGGGGAGTTGTGACACTCACATCCCATGTATGGGTGGGGGGATGTGGTTGATGGAGACTACGACTATTACTAATAAATACACATTATATACTGTACAACTTTTGTAGATAGGCAAAGATGCAGATTGCTCTTTTTTTTTTTGGTTCTGAATGTAGAGATGGGATTTGGCTGCTGTTCATTGCAGGGGCTGAAATATTCCAGTGGGATACAGGGCCGCCTACCACCTCAATATTTTGAACAACCCTAAAATGTTTGCCTTTTCACCTTTTATAGAAAGCTGTTCAGGTAGCAGTTCTTCAAAATAATTGGAATATATAAACAATTGCTTGATTTCCTGATGTTAGCGTGCTGAATAAATTAAAGTTGAAAATAAATCTAAATGGCCCTTGCATCCTTGGATTTGTCTGCATGTGGCACTCAGAGGGAAACGTTTGGACACCCCTGCAGTAATCCCACATTGTATGGCTGTTCAGTTTTCTTGGTACCTGCACATTGCGTTGTCTTCCCAAGTGCTGTTACAGTTGTTAATTATTTTTTTTTTATACTGTAAATAGTTTTCTGTTAACAATTTCTCTTGCACTCTCTCAATATGTTGTTAAATGTGTTTGTTGTTTTAAAGTTGTATTTAAAGAATATAATGATTTCAAGTACAGTAAATGTTACAAAAGCAAGCCCAGAGTGTTTTTATGTAGGGTATCTCTATTTAGATGAGTTTCACTTATTGTGGGGGTATGTATTTGTAATATATCTGCTGCACTTACCAGAAGCTTCCAGTGATTATTGTTGACATTGACAAATGTTATAATGCCTTTGTAATTATGAAAGTTCACCTGTCAATGCAAATAAAGAATAAGTGTTATAACTGACATCCATCCAGTATATGAACACATATGGGTATAGGGTGAGTTGGAGCCAGTCAATGACATGGCGTCCTGCACCCAGTGATACCAATACCTTTGGCAAACAGTGTCGTTGAAGACTTTGCCTGTCACCAGACAAAATGATGCCAGCTATGTAGTGGTTCATAATGTACAGGCTGTTCTTCATCTTAAGTTTGATTGCAGAAAGATGAAACAATCCTTCAATAATCTATTTAAAAAAAAATATTTGTGAAGTTATTTTTAAATGAATTTTCATAACGTCTTGTGTCAGTGTAAACATATAAAATGATAAATATACCTCGCCAGTTAGCCATTGGTGAGGCCGTAGTGTACACAACTCGCTGTGCCTGATGACAATGTTGTGGCCTTTTATCTGCGATGGGAGCATTGCCACCACAACTTCCGTGTCCTTCTTTCTCCACAAGTTATGTATCTGTAAACACAGGTACAAAAAAGCTAAATTATAACTATCCCAAACCAGTTTTAATTAGTATATCAATGTACACCTATTGAACGAATAAACAAAGATCAGCAGATTCACCCTATCGTTTACAAATTTCTTTCATTTAAAACATTTTGGACTGTCAAAGGTAAACATAACACACTTATAGGCACATAAGAACCCTTTTTTGTCACTAGAAGGAAACATTGATAACCAATTTTTAATCGTGATAATTATACCTCTTCATCTGGAGTTGCTGAAAATGGGTGGATAGGCAGCTCATGACCGTTGCCTGGTTGAGGAGTTGTGAATGACTCCATGGCTTGGGTGCGGACTGTACCTTGTTTCCCAAAAGCACTGACCTCTGTGACATCATTATTGACCTGGTGAATACAGAGTGACCTATTTGATATCTGTCAATTTAAATTTAATTGACAACTTGAACAGCTACACATGTGTGATGGGTTTAGCATTCACTACAGGAAAAATGAAAGTGGAGGAAATCATTACTCCACCCAAATGCTGCAGTTGAGCTTGCCAGGTAGCCCACGAGACACATACCGCCATGTTTTCTTCAAAGCTATTGGAATGCTTTTCTCGTTCATCAATGATGGACTTTTGATGTTGCTCCTTTAATTTGTCTCCAGTCAAATGTCCAATAAAGGTGCCATCTTCTTTTGTCGCCTGTAATAATGACATCATATCTTTAGAAGTGGTTCACATTTTTGTGTTTAGGGGAACATTTGTCAACTTTTACTCAACCTTAACAGAATACAGTAGACCGCTGGTCCCTATCCCCCGCGAATACCTAAAATCCACTAATAATTTATGCCAACTGAAATCCAATGTGGGGGGGATTAATACAAATTCTTTTTTTAAACCCCTAATATTCTTCAAATAAAACTGATAAACATACAAAATGTGTTTTCCATGAAAAACATAGTCCCCCCCGCCCCGCCCCCAACCAAAAAATATATCTATTCTTTGTAATGCCAACTTTTTGAGTCTTGTTCTAGAAAAACAGGAATTGTTACACAATCACATTGATAAGATGCAAATATGTATATTATATTACATCTTCTTCGTCTCTGTTAACAACTTACCCCAAACAACTTGAATAACAGAAATCTGCATAGTAAAATCAAAAAAACAATACCATGTTAAACAAACATAAACATTGTGATTACCATGTTACAGTCAGACTCAGAATTATGTTCGACCTAAGTTTATATATGGCCCGCTACTTAGCATGGTTAACAGTAGAACAATGCAAAAAAAGATAGAGTCCCCCACGACCACAGTCGAATGCAATTTGAAATAAATACTTTATAAACACCCGTCATCATCGCCGAAATCGATCTAATGGCGGCGCGCGTTACAACTACGTCGTGGAAACATTTGTTTTCCATAGTATTGTAACCGTGAACAATGTACTTACCCTTGCTGACGCTTCGTCATCGTTGCAACGAAATGCTGAAAGAGTTTTTCTGTATTTAATTACGTTGTCACGCCAAACCTATCATATGCGATACCCGAGTTTTGGAGCCCCTCAGTGTGACAATTTTCGAGATCGCCACAACCAAGGAATGAGACACAGGTGGTTTTTGAAGAAGAACGTTGTCAATTCTGAACGAATTTAATTCAGAAAAACATTCACATGTTTTTGTGAAACATCAATAGGAAAAATTTATGGGTTAATGCAATGTGAAATCACTTAAAATGTAATAATATGCTTCAATAAAACCGTGTTGAAAATGACATCAAATGTGATACAGCAGATATATAAGGTCGTATAACTCTAAATCAGTCAATTGTCATTTTATTGTATTCCATACGTTATCATAACATCAAGCAACATAAAACGTTTTTTTATTTTTCAAGTAAACTAATTAAATGTTTAAATTGCATAATTTGGTACATTTTGAGCGAATAAATTAGGTGTGCAACTGGCTGTATAATGATGATTGATGACTAGTTGGGTCTTGCGATGGTATGATTGATGGCAACTTTCTTTTGCTTACTGATTTTCACCAAAAACAGTAATCTGTTTTTTGTGTGCATGTGTGTTTTTACATGGCAAAAAATACAGTGTTGAAGATGCTTCAAAGAGGATTACGAATGGGAATTCAAGTGACATGGAGCAGCTAGGGGAAGATGATAATGAGGAGGAGGAGGAGGAGGAGGAATTAACTCCTACTGCAAGGATTGGGCAAAACCCAGATAGCAGGTATGATGAGGAAGGGGAAAACCCAGATAGTAGTGATGATGATGAAGTCCCAGAAGAGGACACAATAAAAGCAAAGGACAATATCTCAAAGCAGTCGGCAAGTGGCTAAGTGAAAAGGGGGGAGTGTCGGTGGAAAAGAAAACAGTTTGAACCTCCATCTGTTGAGTTTGTGCAATGTGTTGAGGAAGACTCTGAAGAGAGGCTTGACTGGACACCATTTCAAAGTATTTCAAAGATTTTGTGACTGAGGAAATGGATGAGAAATAACAGAAGACAAATGGAAGAGGGTCTCTGGATTTCTGAGTGAACCAGGAAGACAATATCATTGTGAGATGGTATGATGACAACAAAGCTGTGAACCTGTTGGCATTGAACGACTGGGCAATATGAAGTGTTGTGATCGGAAAAGCCAAAACCTACATAATGCTTCCCAGACCAGCCATCGTTGACACATACAACAGGTTCGTGGGAGGCGTTGACCTTCCTTATATACTATCTGCACTGTTCAAGTTCAGCTTTAGATCCCAAAGATGATACATCTACATTTGGTGGGACACCGTTACACTGTTAGAAATGTCCAATTGCAGAGAGGTGGATCGTATAATAGAACTGCCATTGATTTATTGTTATTCAAAGATGATTAATGATACATCAACTATGAACAGCGTCTTGAACTGTTGTTTTTCCTAAATCCTTCATGTGTGCATAAATTACAAAATGTAGTGCAAAAGCTGTAATACTAATATAGACGATCTAAAAAGCATATAGCCTATTCTGTGTAATATTAATAGCTCATGCTGTATGATAGGTATACCATTCGGTGCAAGGTGTCAAAAGTATTTGTCTCACTAACAGTCTGAATTGTTATATAAGTGAATAGTGAAAGTTATAAAGCAAGGGTGTCAAACTCATTTGAGTTCGGAAGAATCTTTATTTTCCGAATCAGAATCATCTTTATTTTGCCAAGTATGTTCAAAAAACACACAGGGAATTTGTCTCCGTTGGAGCCGCTCTAGTACGACAACAGACAGTCAATTGACAGAGAACACTTTTGAGACATAAAGACATTGACAAAAAAAACAGTCACTGAGCAATAAAGGGTTGCTAGTTATCTGGTAATGCAGGTACAATTATTTGTTTTTTTGGACAATTGTGCAAAAAGATGCAGAGTCCTCTAGCACTTAGAGCAGTTTGAATGACTAATATTGCAATAGTCCGGTGCAATGACCATTGTGCAAAGGGCGCTTAGACTTCAAGGAGTGTTTGCAGTTTAAATTGACGAGTAGCGCGATAATCTGGGACAACGTCGATTGTGCAAATGTTGAAGATACTCCTCAGTCAGTGTGCAAGTGGGGCAGATGCTACTCTGGCATGAGTGGCCAGTATTGGTCAACAACAGATATGCAAATAGTGCAGCGTGGCGAGACTACCACAGCGAGTGCACGATGACCGGGATGCACAGGGTCCGAGAGGATTTTGCACACGATTGTCTTTGTTTTGGCAGCACGCAAGTCCTCAAGGGTGGGTAGGGGGGTTCCGACAATCCTTTCAGCAGTTTTGATTGTCCGTTGCAGTCAGAGTTTGTCCTTTTTTGAAGCAGCACAAACCAGACTGTGATGGAAGAACACAGGACAGATTCGATGACCGCTGTGAAGAAATGCCTCAGCAGCTCCTGTGGCAGGTTGTGCTTTCTCAGAAGCCGCAGGTAGTACATCCTCTGCTGGGTCTTTTTGAGGACGGAGTTGATGTTAATCGCGCACTTCAGGTCCTGAGAGACTGTAATTCCCAGGAACTTGAAGGTCTGGACGGTTGACGCAAGGCAACTGGACAGCGTGAGGGGCAGCAGTGGCGACATGCATGGATCCATCCATTTCAACATCACTTATCCGGCTGAGATTATTTCTTATATTATTGACATACAATACAACACCATTTCCCTTTTCGGGCCTTTGCCATCTGCTCCAACTCCATCCCCAGGCACTGCTCATGGTACCACCTTTGACAGTAGTCACACTGGATCTGTTCAAAGTAAACATTAAAACACAAAACAATGTAAAGTAATATTTTGCAAGTGGGAACTTTTATCAACGATAAATGGCTTGATTAGTGTTAGATATGGCAATAAACAAAAAACACATCAGCTAGTCTTGGAAAGTAAAACTCACCCAGTTTGTCATGGGAGGACCTGTTCCTGGTGGCTTTATCATTGCGCACATGCCACAGTGCATGGATAAATCAAATACTACAAAATAAAGGAATATAACTTACTGTACATCTGTACATACTTAATTTTGGTGGAAACATCTGTCTTGCAAGCATCCTCTTTAAAATGTAGATTTTTTTTTCAATAATTATAGCTGTGTTAGAAAATAATAAAGATTTTCTCCTGTTAAAGCCCCACATTGTGGGACAGTGTTTGAATAAGTCTATGTGTCATCTCATCTGGAAAGATTCTCTGGTGTTGAACATTTATATCTTATAAAGTGCTTATTTACAAGACATTATCTGCCATCCTTTAACAGTCTGAAAATGAAATAAAAATTCATAAATTAATGGATCGGTCATCATTATGAACCAACAAACCTGATGCTATGAGTAATTTCACAGCCAATCTTTTTCTTTCATTTGCCATTTCATTTGGAGATGTCCCAAAATTAATGCTTGGAATGTGTGGAAATGATTTCATGATTTCCACTGCCATCTGAAAAACAAATAGAATGTCTTTATTTGTGGGAAAGACAATATTGTACTGACAAAAAAATACCAAATCCATCTTATAGAAAGAACCACAAAATACAGGGCACCCCTGCATACTCGCGGTGAAGCACCCACGGTTTTGCATTTAGTGGGTTTTTCATTACCTATTTTTTCAATCATTTAAATTTTTACTCCACCCCAATGTTTGGTTTTGAAAACGCGTATTGAATGATTATCAACATTTTTTTGGAAAACAACCCACCCCACTCTACACAATACATTCCAATAGGCGTCAATTACACGTGAATTTTCGCTATTTGTGGGCCGGCACTCCACTATCCACTGTATAACTGTATTTTTTTTTAAACTAAAACATGACAAATACCCACAGAAACCAATACACTACAAGTAACCCTGCCCTATTTAATCTAACGGTAGCTTTCACTTACCAAGGTAACAATAACACCACAGCTACTGCCATCCTGCTGGGTGGGATGGGATAGATGTCCTCCTCTCCACTTGTAGTCCACCCACTCTGAATTTCCGTAGCACGTTCTCCTCATTTTGAGGTACGCACTGTGTTTGATAAACAAGCATACACAACAAGTATAGCAACTTTCACACTCTGCAATTCTTCTTCTTCTGTGCAAAAGTTCAAAGAGGGATTCAATTTGGGTACATAGTAGTTTATGCAAGCACTACAGCTACACAGAATGAAGTGGTGAATTGGGAGAACTATAAATACCTGAATCTTTGGGTTGCCATGTTAGACTCAAATACTTCTGTTTCACTTTGTGCTGGATCCACCAAATATACGGTTTCGTTGACAGCATTGATGTACTTGGAATGATATCAAAGGAATTCTAAGGTTGCATATACACTATAACATTTTTAGATCCATTTTCTGTATCGCTTATCCTCTCTAGGGTTGCGGGCGTGTCGGAGCCTATCCCATTTTCCCAAAATTCATATTGATAAACGACAACACGACTTTATAGTTTTGGCATGTAGGAAAAGTAAAGGATTTTTTGTATACAGTAAAGTAGGGGTGTCCAAAATATGGCCCAAGGGCCATTTTCGCAGCCCACTGTCCATTTTTCAGCAGCACGTGCCGTACACTAAAAATGACAGTTCATATGGGCTGTAATGCTCGTTAAAAAAAGAAAAAAAGAAGTAGGTGAGCAGCGAGAGAAGTGTGGGGAAATGGGTGGGGAGTTGTGACACTCACATCCCATGTATGGGTGGGGGGATGTGGTTGATGGAGACTACGACTATTACTAATAAATACACATTATATACTGTACAACTTTTGTAGATAGGCAAAGATGCAGATTGCTCTTTTTTTTTTTGGTTCTGAATGTAGAGATGGGATTTGGCTGCTGTTCATTGCAGGGGCTGAAATATTCCAGTGGGATACAGGGCCGCCTACCACCTCAATATTTTGAACAACCCTAAAATGTTTGCCTTTTCACCTTTTATAGAAAGCTGTTCAGGTAGCAGTTCTTCAAAATAATTGGAATATATAAACAATTGCTTGATTTCCTGATGTTAGCGTGCTGAATAAATTAAAGTTGAAAATAAATCTAAATGGCCCTTGCATCCTTGGATTTGTCTGCATGTGGCACTCAGAGGGAAACGTTTGGACACCCCTGCAGTAATCCCACATTGTATGGCTGTTCAGTTTTCTTGGTACCTGCACATTGCGTTGTCTTCCCAAGTGCTGTTACAGTTGTTAATTATTTTTTTTTTATACTGTAAATAGTTTTCTGTTAACAATTTCTCTTGCACTCTCTCAATATGTTGTTAAATGTGTTTGTTGTTTTAAAGTTGTATTTAAAGAATATAATGATTTCAAGTACAGTAAATGTTACAAAAGCAAGCCCAGAGTGTTTTTATGTAGGGTATCTCTATTTAGATGAGTTTCACTTATTGTGGGGGTATGTATTTGTAATATATCTGCTGCACTTACCAGAAGCTTCCAGTGATTATTGTTGACATTGACAAATGTTATAATGCCTTTGTAATTATGAAAGTTCACCTGTCAATGCAAATAAAGAATAAGTGTTATAACTGACATCCATCCAGTATATGAACACATATGGGTATAGGGTGAGTTGGAGCCAGTCAATGACATGGCGTCCTGCACCCAGTGATACCAATACCTTTGGCAAACAGTGTCGTTGAAGACTTTGCCTGTCACCAGACAAAATGATGCCAGCTATGTAGTGGTTCATAATGTACAGGCTGTTCTTCATCTTAAGTTTGATTGCAGAAAGATGAAACAATCCTTCAATAATCTATTTAAAAAAAAATATTTGTGAAGTTATTTTTAAATGAATTTTCATAACGTCTTGTGTCAGTGTAAACATATAAAATGATAAATATACCTCGCCAGTTAGCCATTGGTGAGGCCGTAGTGTACACAACTCGCTGTGCCTGATGACAATGTTGTGGCCTTTTATCTGCGATGGGAGCATTGCCACCACAACTTCCGTGTCCTTCTTTCTCCACAAGTTATGTATCTGTAAACACAGGTACAAAAAAGCTAAATTATAACTATCCCAAACCAGTTTTAATTAGTATATCAATGTACACCTATTGAACGAATAAACAAAGATCAGCAGATTCACCCTATCGTTTACAAATTTCTTTCATTTAAAACATTTTGGACTGTCAAAGGTAAACATAACACACTTATAGGCACATAAGAACCCTTTTTTGTCACTAGAAGGAAACATTGATAACCAATTTTTAATCGTGATAATTATACCTCTTCATCTGGAGTTGCTGAAAATGGGTGGATAGGCAGCTCATGACCGTTGCCTGGTTGAGGAGTTGTGAATGACTCCATGGCTTGGGTGCGGACTGTACCTTGTTTCCCAAAAGCACTGACCTCTGTGACATCATTATTGACCTGGTGAATACAGAGTGACCTATTTGATATCTGTCAATTTAAATTTAATTGACAACTTGAACAGCTACACATGTGTGATGGGTTTAGCATTCACTACAGGAAAAATGAAAGTGGAGGAAATCATTACTCCACCCAAATGCTGCAGTTGAGCTTGCCAGGTAGCCCACGAGACACATACCGCCATGTTTTCTTCAAAGCTATTGGAATGCTTTTCTCGTTCATCAATGATGGACTTTTGATGTTGCTCCTTTAATTTGTCTCCAGTCAAATGTCCAATAAAGGTGCCATCTTCTTTTGTCGCCTGTAATAATGACATCATATCTTTAGAAGTGGTTCACATTTTTGTGTTTAGGGGAACATTTGTCAACTTTTACTCAACCTTAACAGAATACAGTAGACCGCTGGTCCCTATCCCCCGCGAATACCTAAAATCCACTAATAATTTATGCCAACTGAAATCCAATGTGGGGGGGATTAATACAAATTCTTTTTTTAAACCCCTAATATTCTTCAAATAAAACTGATAAACATACAAAATGTGTTTTCCATGAAAAACATAGTCCCCCCCGCCCCGCCCCCAACCAAAAAATATATCTATTCTTTGTAATGCCAACTTTTTGAGTCTTGTTCTAGAAAAACAGGAATTGTTACACAATCACATTGATAAGATGCAAATATGTATATTATATTACATCTTCTTCGTCTCTGTTAACAACTTACCCCAAACAACTTGAATAACAGAAATCTGCATAGTAAAATCAAAAAAACAATACCATGTTAAACAAACATAAACATTGTGATTACCATGTTACAGTCAGACTCAGAATTATGTTCGACCTAAGTTTATATATGGCCCGCTACTTAGCATGGTTAACAGTAGAACAATGCAAAAAAAGATAGAGTCCCCCACGACCACAGTCGAATGCAATTTGAAATAAATACTTTATAAACACCCGTCATCATCGCCGAAATCGATCTAATGGCGGCGCGCGTTACAACTACGTCGTGGAAACATTTGTTTTCCATAGTATTGTAACCGTGAACAATGTACTTACCCTTGCTGACGCTTCGTCATCGTTGCAACGAAATGCTGAAAGAGTTTTTCTGTATTTAATTACGTTGTCACGCCAAACCTATCATATGCGATACCCGAGTTTTGGAGCCCCTCAGTGTGACAATTTTCGAGATCGCCACAACCAAGGAATGAGACACAGGTGGTTTTTGAAGAAGAACGTTGTCAATTCTGAACGAATTTAATTCAGAAAAACATTCACATGTTTTTGTGAAACATCAATAGGAAAAATTTATGGGTTAATGCAATGTGAAATCACTTAAAATGTAATAATATGCTTCAATAAAACCGTGTTGAAAATGACATCAAATGTGATACAGCAGATATATAAGGTCGTATAACTCTAAATCAGTCAATTGTCATTTTATTGTATTCCATACGTTATCATAACATCAAGCAACATAAAACGTTTTTTTATTTTTCAAGTAAACTAATTAAATGTTTAAATTGCATAATTTGGTACATTTTGAGCGAATAAATTAGGTGTGCAACTGGCTGTATAATGATGATTGATGACTAGTTGGGTCTTGCGATGGTATGATTGATGGCAACTTTCTTTTGCTTACTGATTTTCACCAAAAACAGTAATCTGTTTTTTGTGTGCATGTGTGTTTTTACATGGCAAAAAATACAGTGTTGAAGATGCTTCAAAGAGGATTACGAATGGGAATTCAAGTGACATGGAGCAGCTAGGGGAAGATGATAATGAGGAGGAGGAGGAGGAGGAGGAATTAACTCCTACTGCAAGGATTGGGCAAAACCCAGATAGCAGGTATGATGAGGAAGGGGAAAACCCAGATAGTAGTGATGATGATGAAGTCCCAGAAGAGGACACAATAAAAGCAAAGGACAATATCTCAAAGCAGTCGGCAAGTGGCTAAGTGAAAAGGGGGGAGTGTCGGTGGAAAAGAAAACAGTTTGAACCTCCATCTGTTGAGTTTGTGCAATGTGTTGAGGAAGACTCTGAAGAGAGGCTTGACTGGACACCATTTCAAAGTATTTCAAAGATTTTGTGACTGAGGAAATGGATGAGAAATAACAGAAGACAAATGGAAGAGGGTCTCTGGATTTCTGAGTGAACCAGGAAGACAATATCATTGTGAGATGGTATGATGACAACAAAGCTGTGAACCTGTTGGCATTGAACGACTGGGCAATATGAAGTGTTGTGATCGGAAAAGCCAAAACCTACATAATGCTTCCCAGACCAGCCATCGTTGACACATACAACAGGTTCGTGGGAGGCGTTGACCTTCCTTATATACTATCTGCACTGTTCAAGTTCAGCTTTAGATCCCAAAGATGATACATCTACATTTGGTGGGACACCGTTACACTGTTAGAAATGTCCAATTGCAGAGAGGTGGATCGTATAATAGAACTGCCATTGATTTATTGTTATTCAAAGATGATTAATGATACATCAACTATGAACAGCGTCTTGAACTGTTGTTTTTCCTAAATCCTTCATGTGTGCATAAATTACAAAATGTAGTGCAAAAGCTGTAATACTAATATAGACGATCTAAAAAGCATATAGCCTATTCTGTGTAATATTAATAGCTCATGCTGTATGATAGGTATACCATTCGGTGCAAGGTGTCAAAAGTATTTGTCTCACTAACAGTCTGAATTGTTATATAAGTGAATAGTGAAAGTTATAAAGCAAGGGTGTCAAACTCATTTGAGTTCGGAAGAATCTTTATTTTCCGAATCAGAATCATCTTTATTTTGCCAAGTATGTTCAAAAAACACACAGGGAATTTGTCTCCGTTGGAGCCGCTCTAGTACGACAACAGACAGTCAATTGACAGAGAACACTTTTGAGACATAAAGACATTGACAAAAAAAACAGTCACTGAGCAATAAAGGGTTGCTAGTTATCTGGTAATGCAGGTACAATTATTTGTTTTTTTGGACAATTGTGCAAAAAGATGCAGAGTCCTCTAGCACTTAGAGCAGTTTGAATGACTAATATTGCAATAGTCCGGTGCAATGACCATTGTGCAAAGGGCGCTTAGACTTCAAGGAGTGTTTGCAGTTTAAATTGACGAGTAGCGCGATAATCTGGGACAACGTCGATTGTGCAAATGTTGAAGATACTCCTCAGTCAGTGTGCAAGTGGGGCAGATGCTACTCTGGCATGAGTGGCCAGTATTGGTCAACAACAGATATGCAAATAGTGCAGCGTGGCGAGACTACCACAGCGAGTGCACGATGACCGGGATGCACAGGGTCCGAGAGGATTTTGCACACGATTGTCTTTGTTTTGGCAGCACGCAAGTCCTCAAGGGTGGGTAGGGGGGTTCCGACAATCCTTTCAGCAGTTTTGATTGTCCGTTGCAGTCAGAGTTTGTCCTTTTTTGAAGCAGCACAAACCAGACTGTGATGGAAGAACACAGGACAGATTCGATGACCGCTGTGAAGAAATGCCTCAGCAGCTCCTGTGGCAGGTTGTGCTTTCTCAGAAGCCGCAGGTAGTACATCCTCTGCTGGGTCTTTTTGAGGACGGAGTTGATGTTAATCGCGCACTTCAGGTCCTGAGAGACTGTAATTCCCAGGAACTTGAAGGTCTGGACGGTTGACGCAAGGCAACTGGACAGCGTGAGGGGCAGCAGTGGCGACATGCATGGATCCATCCATTTCAACATCACTTATCCGGCTGAGATTATTTCTTATATTATTGACATACAATACAACACCATTTCCCTTTTCGGGCCTTTGCCATCTGCTCCAACTCCATCCCCAGGCACTGCTCATGGTACCACCTTTGACAGTAGTCACACTGGATCTGTTCAAAGTAAACATTAAAACACAAAACAATGTAAAGTAATATTTTGCAAGTGGGAACTTTTATCAACGATAAATGGCTTGATTAGTGTTAGATATGGCAATAAACAAAAAACACATCAGCTAGTCTTGGAAAGTAAAACTCACCCAGTTTGTCATGGGAGGACCTGTTCCTGGTGGCTTTATCATTGCGCACATGCCACAGTGCATGGATAAATCAAATACTACAAAATAAAGGAATATAACTTACTGTACATCTGTACATACTTAATTTTGGTGGAAACATCTGTCTTGCAAGCATCCTCTTTAAAATGTAGATTTTTTTTTCAATAATTATAGCTGTGTTAGAAAATAATAAAGATTTTCTCCTGTTAAAGCCCCACATTGTGGGACAGTGTTTGAATAAGTCTATGTGTCATCTCATCTGGAAAGATTCTCTGGTGTTGAACATTTATATCTTATAAAGTGCTTATTTACAAGACATTATCTGCCATCCTTTAACAGTCTGAAAATGAAATAAAAATTCATAAATTAATGGATCGGTCATCATTATGAACCAACAAACCTGATGCTATGAGTAATTTCACAGCCAATCTTTTTCTTTCATTTGCCATTTCATTTGGAGATGTCCCAAAATTAATGCTTGGAATGTGTGGAAATGATTTCATGATTTCCACTGCCATCTGAAAAACAAATAGAATGTCTTTATTTGTGGGAAAGACAATATTGTACTGACAAAAAAATACCAAATCCATCTTATAGAAAGAACCACAAAATACAGGGCACCCCTGCATACTCGCGGTGAAGCACCCACGGTTTTGCATTTAGTGGGTTTTTCATTACCTATTTTTTCAATCATTTAAATTTTTACTCCACCCCAATGTTTGGTTTTGAAAACGCGTATTGAATGATTATCAACATTTTTTTGGAAAACAACCCACCCCACTCTACACAATACATTCCAATAGGCGTCAATTACACGTGAATTTTCGCTATTTGTGGGCCGGCACTCCACTATCCACTGTATAACTGTATTTTTTTTTAAACTAAAACATGACAAATACCCACAGAAACCAATACACTACAAGTAACCCTGCCCTATTTAATCTAACGGTAGCTTTCACTTACCAAGGTAACAATAACACCACAGCTACTGCCATCCTGCTGGGTGGGATGGGATAGATGTCCTCCTCTCCACTTGTAGTCCACCCACTCTGAATTTCCGTAGCACGTTCTCCTCATTTTGAGGTACGCACTGTGTTTGATAAACAAGCATACACAACAAGTATAGCAACTTTCACACTCTGCAATTCTTCTTCTTCTGTGCAAAAGTTCAAAGAGGGATTCAATTTGGGTACATAGTAGTTTATGCAAGCACTACAGCTACACAGAATGAAGTGGTGAATTGGGAGAACTATAAATACCTGAATCTTTGGGTTGCCATGTTAGACTCAAATACTTCTGTTTCACTTTGTGCTGGATCCACCAAATATACGGTTTCGTTGACAGCATTGATGTACTTGGAATGATATCAAAGGAATTCTAAGGTTGCATATACACTATAACATTTTTAGATCCATTTTCTGTATCGCTTATCCTCTCTAGGGTTGCGGGCGTGTCGGAGCCTATCCCATTTTCCCAAAATTCATATTGATAAACGACAACACGACTTTATAGTTTTGGCATGTAGGAAAAGTAAAGGATTTTTTGTATACAGTAAAGTAGGGGTGTCCAAAATATGGCCCAAGGGCCATTTTCGCAGCCCACTGTCCATTTTTCAGCAGCACGTGCCGTACACTAAAAATGACAGTTCATATGGGCTGTAATGCTCGTTAAAAAAAGAAAAAAAGAAGTAGGTGAGCAGCGAGAGAAGTGTGGGGAAATGGGTGGGGAGTTGTGACACTCACATCCCATGTATGGGTGGGGGGATGTGGTTGATGGAGACTACGACTATTACTAATAAATACACATTATATACTGTACAACTTTTGTAGATAGGCAAAGATGCAGATTGCTCTTTTTTTTTTTGGTTCTGAATGTAGAGATGGGATTTGGCTGCTGTTCATTGCAGGGGCTGAAATATTCCAGTGGGATACAGGGCCGCCTACCACCTCAATATTTTGAACAACCCTAAAATGTTTGCCTTTTCACCTTTTATAGAAAGCTGTTCAGGTAGCAGTTCTTCAAAATAATTGGAATATATAAACAATTGCTTGATTTCCTGATGTTAGCGTGCTGAATAAATTAAAGTTGAAAATAAATCTAAATGGCCCTTGCATCCTTGGATTTGTCTGCATGTGGCACTCAGAGGGAAACGTTTGGACACCCCTGCAGTAATCCCACATTGTATGGCTGTTCAGTTTTCTTGGTACCTGCACATTGCGTTGTCTTCCCAAGTGCTGTTACAGTTGTTAATTATTTTTTTTTTATACTGTAAATAGTTTTCTGTTAACAATTTCTCTTGCACTCTCTCAATATGTTGTTAAATGTGTTTGTTGTTTTAAAGTTGTATTTAAAGAATATAATGATTTCAAGTACAGTAAATGTTACAAAAGCAAGCCCAGAGTGTTTTTATGTAGGGTATCTCTATTTAGATGAGTTTCACTTATTGTGGGGGTATGTATTTGTAATATATCTGCTGCACTTACCAGAAGCTTCCAGTGATTATTGTTGACATTGACAAATGTTATAATGCCTTTGTAATTATGAAAGTTCACCTGTCAATGCAAATAAAGAATAAGTGTTATAACTGACATCCATCCAGTATATGAACACATATGGGTATAGGGTGAGTTGGAGCCAGTCAATGACATGGCGTCCTGCACCCAGTGATACCAATACCTTTGGCAAACAGTGTCGTTGAAGACTTTGCCTGTCACCAGACAAAATGATGCCAGCTATGTAGTGGTTCATAATGTACAGGCTGTTCTTCATCTTAAGTTTGATTGCAGAAAGATGAAACAATCCTTCAATAATCTATTTAAAAAAAAATATTTGTGAAGTTATTTTTAAATGAATTTTCATAACGTCTTGTGTCAGTGTAAACATATAAAATGATAAATATACCTCGCCAGTTAGCCATTGGTGAGGCCGTAGTGTACACAACTCGCTGTGCCTGATGACAATGTTGTGGCCTTTTATCTGCGATGGGAGCATTGCCACCACAACTTCCGTGTCCTTCTTTCTCCACAAGTTATGTATCTGTAAACACAGGTACAAAAAAGCTAAATTATAACTATCCCAAACCAGTTTTAATTAGTATATCAATGTACACCTATTGAACGAATAAACAAAGATCAGCAGATTCACCCTATCGTTTACAAATTTCTTTCATTTAAAACATTTTGGACTGTCAAAGGTAAACATAACACACTTATAGGCACATAAGAACCCTTTTTTGTCACTAGAAGGAAACATTGATAACCAATTTTTAATCGTGATAATTATACCTCTTCATCTGGAGTTGCTGAAAATGGGTGGATAGGCAGCTCATGACCGTTGCCTGGTTGAGGAGTTGTGAATGACTCCATGGCTTGGGTGCGGACTGTACCTTGTTTCCCAAAAGCACTGACCTCTGTGACATCATTATTGACCTGGTGAATACAGAGTGACCTATTTGATATCTGTCAATTTAAATTTAATTGACAACTTGAACAGCTACACATGTGTGATGGGTTTAGCATTCACTACAGGAAAAATGAAAGTGGAGGAAATCATTACTCCACCCAAATGCTGCAGTTGAGCTTGCCAGGTAGCCCACGAGACACATACCGCCATGTTTTCTTCAAAGCTATTGGAATGCTTTTCTCGTTCATCAATGATGGACTTTTGATGTTGCTCCTTTAATTTGTCTCCAGTCAAATGTCCAATAAAGGTGCCATCTTCTTTTGTCGCCTGTAATAATGACATCATATCTTTAGAAGTGGTTCACATTTTTGTGTTTAGGGGAACATTTGTCAACTTTTACTCAACCTTAACAGAATACAGTAGACCGCTGGTCCCTATCCCCCGCGAATACCTAAAATCCACTAATAATTTATGCCAACTGAAATCCAATGTGGGGGGGATTAATACAAATTCTTTTTTTAAACCCCTAATATTCTTCAAATAAAACTGATAAACATACAAAATGTGTTTTCCATGAAAAACATAGTCCCCCCCGCCCCGCCCCCAACCAAAAAATATATCTATTCTTTGTAATGCCAACTTTTTGAGTCTTGTTCTAGAAAAACAGGAATTGTTACACAATCACATTGATAAGATGCAAATATGTATATTATATTACATCTTCTTCGTCTCTGTTAACAACTTACCCCAAACAACTTGAATAACAGAAATCTGCATAGTAAAATCAAAAAAACAATACCATGTTAAACAAACATAAACATTGTGATTACCATGTTACAGTCAGACTCAGAATTATGTTCGACCTAAGTTTATATATGGCCCGCTACTTAGCATGGTTAACAGTAGAACAATGCAAAAAAAGATAGAGTCCCCCACGACCACAGTCGAATGCAATTTGAAATAAATACTTTATAAACACCCGTCATCATCGCCGAAATCGATCTAATGGCGGCGCGCGTTACAACTACGTCGTGGAAACATTTGTTTTCCATAGTATTGTAACCGTGAACAATGTACTTACCCTTGCTGACGCTTCGTCATCGTTGCAACGAAATGCTGAAAGAGTTTTTCTGTATTTAATTACGTTGTCACGCCAAACCTATCATATGCGATACCCGAGTTTTGGAGCCCCTCAGTGTGACAATTTTCGAGATCGCCACAACCAAGGAATGAGACACAGGTGGTTTTTGAAGAAGAACGTTGTCAATTCTGAACGAATTTAATTCAGAAAAACATTCACATGTTTTTGTGAAACATCAATAGGAAAAATTTATGGGTTAATGCAATGTGAAATCACTTAAAATGTAATAATATGCTTCAATAAAACCGTGTTGAAAATGACATCAAATGTGATACAGCAGATATATAAGGTCGTATAACTCTAAATCAGTCAATTGTCATTTTATTGTATTCCATACGTTATCATAACATCAAGCAACATAAAACGTTTTTTTATTTTTCAAGTAAACTAATTAAATGTTTAAATTGCATAATTTGGTACATTTTGAGCGAATAAATTAGGTGTGCAACTGGCTGTATAATGATGATTGATGACTAGTTGGGTCTTGCGATGGTATGATTGATGGCAACTTTCTTTTGCTTACTGATTTTCACCAAAAACAGTAATCTGTTTTTTGTGTGCATGTGTGTTTTTACATGGCAAAAAATACAGTGTTGAAGATGCTTCAAAGAGGATTACGAATGGGAATTCAAGTGACATGGAGCAGCTAGGGGAAGATGATAATGAGGAGGAGGAGGAGGAGGAGGAATTAACTCCTACTGCAAGGATTGGGCAAAACCCAGATAGCAGGTATGATGAGGAAGGGGAAAACCCAGATAGTAGTGATGATGATGAAGTCCCAGAAGAGGACACAATAAAAGCAAAGGACAATATCTCAAAGCAGTCGGCAAGTGGCTAAGTGAAAAGGGGGGAGTGTCGGTGGAAAAGAAAACAGTTTGAACCTCCATCTGTTGAGTTTGTGCAATGTGTTGAGGAAGACTCTGAAGAGAGGCTTGACTGGACACCATTTCAAAGTATTTCAAAGATTTTGTGACTGAGGAAATGGATGAGAAATAACAGAAGACAAATGGAAGAGGGTCTCTGGATTTCTGAGTGAACCAGGAAGACAATATCATTGTGAGATGGTATGATGACAACAAAGCTGTGAACCTGTTGGCATTGAACGACTGGGCAATATGAAGTGTTGTGATCGGAAAAGCCAAAACCTACATAATGCTTCCCAGACCAGCCATCGTTGACACATACAACAGGTTCGTGGGAGGCGTTGACCTTCCTTATATACTATCTGCACTGTTCAAGTTCAGCTTTAGATCCCAAAGATGATACATCTACATTTGGTGGGACACCGTTACACTGTTAGAAATGTCCAATTGCAGAGAGGTGGATCGTATAATAGAACTGCCATTGATTTATTGTTATTCAAAGATGATTAATGATACATCAACTATGAACAGCGTCTTGAACTGTTGTTTTTCCTAAATCCTTCATGTGTGCATAAATTACAAAATGTAGTGCAAAAGCTGTAATACTAATATAGACGATCTAAAAAGCATATAGCCTATTCTGTGTAATATTAATAGCTCATGCTGTATGATAGGTATACCATTCGGTGCAAGGTGTCAAAAGTATTTGTCTCACTAACAGTCTGAATTGTTATATAAGTGAATAGTGAAAGTTATAAAGCAAGGGTGTCAAACTCATTTGAGTTCGGAAGAATCTTTATTTTCCGAATCAGAATCATCTTTATTTTGCCAAGTATGTTCAAAAAACACACAGGGAATTTGTCTCCGTTGGAGCCGCTCTAGTACGACAACAGACAGTCAATTGACAGAGAACACTTTTGAGACATAAAGACATTGACAAAAAAAACAGTCACTGAGCAATAAAGGGTTGCTAGTTATCTGGTAATGCAGGTACAATTATTTGTTTTTTTGGACAATTGTGCAAAAAGATGCAGAGTCCTCTAGCACTTAGAGCAGTTTGAATGACTAATATTGCAATAGTCCGGTGCAATGACCATTGTGCAAAGGGCGCTTAGACTTCAAGGAGTGTTTGCAGTTTAAATTGACGAGTAGCGCGATAATCTGGGACAACGTCGATTGTGCAAATGTTGAAGATACTCCTCAGTCAGTGTGCAAGTGGGGCAGATGCTACTCTGGCATGAGTGGCCAGTATTGGTCAACAACAGATATGCAAATAGTGCAGCGTGGCGAGACTACCACAGCGAGTGCACGATGACCGGGATGCACAGGGTCCGAGAGGATTTTGCACACGATTGTCTTTGTTTTGGCAGCACGCAAGTCCTCAAGGGTGGGTAGGGGGGTTCCGACAATCCTTTCAGCAGTTTTGATTGTCCGTTGCAGTCAGAGTTTGTCCTTTTTTGAAGCAGCACAAACCAGACTGTGATGGAAGAACACAGGACAGATTCGATGACCGCTGTGAAGAAATG
>NW_026904173.1:0-89776 GCF_024500275.1 Phycodurus eques | reverse complement strand
GGGAATCCAGCTTTCAGAGGGAGGCCTCTTCAAGCCTCTCGGAGCTCGTGAGGCCGAACGGCGAGCGTCAAAGCACTCTGTTTCGCTCCAGTAGTAGGGTTTATTGACTAATTGTAACATGACGACCTAGTGACTTTGGCAGGACTTTTAGCGCCTACTTTTAGCTACTGGCGAAGATTTGAAACAACCGATCGGTGGGAATCCAGCTTTCAGGGGAGCCTCTTCCATAGCCTCTCGGAGGTCGTGGGGCCGACGGCGAGCGTCTAAAGCACTCGGTTTCGCTACAGTAGGAGGCCTATATTGACTAAATTGTAACATGACAACCTATGGGACTTTGGCAGGACATTTTTAGCGCTTACTTTTGAGCTAGTGCGCTAAGATTTGAAACAAACGATCTGTGGGAATCCAGCTTTCAGGGGAGGCCTCCCCCCGAGTCTCTGGACGGCTTTGGGGGCGAACGGCGAGCGTCCAAAGCACTCGGTTTCTCTACAGTAGTTGGCCTTTATTGACTAAATTGTAACATGACGACCTATGTGATTTTGCAGGACGTTTTAGCGCCTGCTTTTCAGCTACTGGGCTAAGATTTGAAACAAACGATCGGTGGGAATCCAGCTTTCAGGGGAGGCCTCTTCCAAGCCTCTCAGAGGTCGTGGGCTCGAACGGCGAGCGTCAAAGCACTAGGTTTCTCTCCAGTAGTAGGCCTTTATTGACTAAATTGTAACATGACGACCTATGTGACTTTGGCAAGACTTTTTAGCGCCTACTTTTGACCTAGTGGGCTAAGATTGAAACAAACGATCGGTGGGAATCCAGCTTTCGGAGGAGGCCTCCCAGAGTCTCTGGACGGCTGTGGGCCGAGCGGCGAGCGTTAAAGCACTCAGTTCTCTCCAGTAGTAGGCCTTTATTGACTAAATTGTAACATGACGACCTATGTGATTTGGCAGGACGTTTTTGCGCCACTTTCACCTACTGGGCTAAGATTTGAAACAAACGATCGGTGTGAATCCAGCTTTCAGGGGAGGCCTCCCCCGAGTCTCTGGACGCTGTGGGGCCGAACGGCGAGCGTCAAAGGACTCGGTTTCTCTCCAGTAGTAGGCCTTTATTGACTAAATTGTAACATGACGACCTATGTGACTTTGGCAAGACTTTTTAGCGCCTACTTTGGAGCTAGTGGGCTAAGATTTGAACAAAGCAAAATGTGGGAATCCAGCTTTCAGAGGAGGCCTCTTCCAAGCCTCTCGGAGGTCGTGGGCCCGAACGGCGAGCGTCAAAGCACTCGGTTTCGCTCCCGTAGTAGGCCTTTATTGACTAAATTGTAACATGACAACCTGTGTGACTTTGGCAGGACTTTTTAGCGCTTACTTTTGAGCTAGTGCGCTCAGATTTGAAACAAACGATCGGTGGGAATCCAGCTTTCAGGGGAGGCCACCCCCGAGTCTCTGGACGGCTGTGGGGCCGAGCGCCGTTGAGCGTTAAAGCACTCAGTTTCGGTCCAGTAGGAGGGCCTTTATTGACTAAATTGTAACATGACGACCTATGTGATTTTGGCAGGACTTTTTAGCGCCTACGTTTGATCTATTGGGCTAAGATTTGAAACAATCGATCGGTGGGAATCCAGATTTCAAGGGAGTCCTCCCCCGAGTTTCTGGACGGCTGTGGGGCCGAGCGGCGAGCGTTAAAGCACTCAGTTTCGCTCGAGTACCATGACGACCGATTTGACTTCGGCCACGACTTTAGGTCGCTTAATTTAAGCCTAGCGGGCTAGTAATTCACCAGAGACAATCCTTGGGAATCCAGCTTTCAGGGGAGGCCTCCCCCGAGTGTCTGGACGGCTGTGGGGCCCGAGCGGCGAGCGTTAAAGCACTCAGTTTCGGTCCAGTAGGAGGCCTTTATTGGCTAAATTGTAACATGACGACCTATGTGATTTTGGCAGGACTTCTTAGCGCCTACTTTTCAGCTACTGGGCTAAGATTTGAAAGAAACGATCGGTGGGAATCCAGCTTTCAGGGGAGGCCTCTTCCAAGCCTCTCGGAGGGCGTGGGCCCGAACGGCGAGCGTCAAAGCACTCGGTTTCGCTCCAGTAGTAGGCCTTTATTGACTAAATTGTAACATGACAACCTATGTGACTTTGGCAGGACTTTTTAGCGCTTACTTTTCACCTAGTGCGCTAAGATTTGAAACAAACGATCGGTGGGAATCCAGCTTTCAGGGGAGTCCTCCCCCGAGTCTCTGGACGGCTGTGGGTCCGAGCGGCGAGCGTTAAAGCACTCAGTTTCGGTCCAGTAGGAGGCCTTTATTGGCTAAATTGTAACATGACGACCTATGTGATTTTGGCAGGACTTCTTAGCGCCTACTTTTCAGCTACTGGGCTAAGATTTGAAACAAACGATCGGTGGGAATCCAGCTTTCAGGCGAGGCCTCTTCCGAGCCCCTCGGAGGTCGTGGGCCCGAACGGCGAGCGTCAAAGCACTCGGTTTCGCTCCAGTCTTTGGCCTTTATTGACTAAATTGTAACATGACAACCTATGTGACTTTGGCAGGACTTTTTAGCGCTTACTTTTGACCTAGTGCGCTAACATTTGAAACAAACGATCGGTGCGAATCCAGCTTTCAGGGGAGTCCTCCCCCGAGTCTCTGGACGGCTTTGGGGCCGAGCGGCGAGCGTTTAAAGCACTCAGTTTCGCTCGAGTACCATGACGACCGATTTGACTTCGGCACGACTTTAGGTCGCCTAATTTCTGCCTAGCGGGCTAGGAATTTACACAGACAAGCCTTGGGAATCCAGCTTTCAAGGGAGGCCTCTTCCAAGCCTCTCGGAGCTCGTGAGGCCGAACGGCCGAGCGTCAAAGCACTCGGTTTCGCTCCAGTAGTAGGCTTTTATTGACTAAATTGTAACATGACGACCTATGTGACTTTGGCAGGACTTTTTATTGCTTACTTTAGAGCTAGTGGGCTAAGATTTTAAAACAAACGATCGGTGGGAATCCAGCTTTCAGAGGAGGCCTCCCCCGAGTCTCTGGACGGCTGTGGGGCGAACGGCGAGCGTCAAAGCACTCGGTTTCTCTCCAGTAGTTGGCCTTTATTGACTAAATTGTAACATGACGACCTATGTGACTTTGGCAGGACTTTTTAGCGCTTACTTTAGAGCTAGTGGGCTATGATTTGAAACAAATGATCGGTGGGAATCCAGCTTTCAGGGGAGGCCTCCACCGAGTCTCTGGACGGCTGTGGGGGCGAACGGCAAGCGTCAAAGCACTCGGTTTCGGTCCAGTAGTAGGCCTTTATTGACTAAATTGTAACATGACGACCTATGTGATTTTGGCAGGACTTTTTAGCGCTTACTTTTGAGCTAGTGGGCTAAGATTTGAAACACATTATCGGTGGTAATCCAGCTTTCAGGGGAGTCCTACCCCGAGTCTCTGGACGGCTGTGAGGCCGAGCGGCGAGCGTTAAAGCATTCAGTTTCGCTCGAGTACCATGACGACCGATTTGACTTCGGCACGACTTTAGGTCGCTTAATTTCAGCCTAACGGGCTAGGAATTCACACAGACAATCCTTGGGAATCCAGCTTTCAGGGGAGGCCTCTTCCAAGCCTCTCAGAGGTCGTGGGGCCGAACGGCGAGCGTCAAAGCATTCTGTTTCGCTCCAGTAATAGGCCTTTATTGATAAATTGTAACATGACGACCTATGTGATTTTGGCAGGACTTTTTAGCGCTTACTTTTGAACGAGTGCGCTAAGATTTTAAACAAACGATCGGTGGGAAGCCAGCTTTCAGGGGAGTCCTCCCCCGAGTCTCTGGATGGCTGTGGGGCCGAGCGGCGAGCGTTAAAGCACTCAGTTTCGCTCGAGTACCATGACGACCGATTTGACTTCGGCACAACTTTAGGTTGCCTAATTTCTGCCTAGCGGGCTAGGAATTTACACAGACAAGCCTTGGGAATCCAGCTTTCAAGGGAGGCCACTTCCAAGACTCTCAGAGCTCGTGAGGCCGAACGGCGAGCGTCAAAGCACTCGGTTTCGCTCCAGTCTTAGGCCTTTATTGACTAAATTGTAACATGACAACCTATGTGACTTTGGCAGGACTTTTTAGCGCTTACTTTTGACCTAGTGCGCTAAGATTTGAAACAAACGATCGGTGGGAATACAGCTTTCAGGGGAGTCCTCCCCCGAGTCTCTGGACGGCTGTGGGGCCGAGCGGCGAGCGTTAAAGCACTCAGTTTCGTTCCAGTAGTAGGCCTTTATTGAATAAATTGTAACATGACGACCTATGTGATTTTGGCAGGACTTTTTAGCGCTTACTTTTGACCTAGTGCGCTAAGATTTGAAACACATTATCCGTGGGAATCCAGCTTTCAGGGGAGTCCTCCCCCGAGTCTCTGGACGGATGTGGGGCCGAACGGCGAGCGTTAAAGCACTCAGTTTCGCTCGAGTACCATGACGACCGATTTGACTTCGGCACGACTTTAGGTCGCTTAATTTCAGCCTAGCGGGCTAGGAATTCACACAGACAATCCTTGGGAATCCAGATTTCAGGGGAGAACTCTTCCAAGCCTCTCAGAGGTCGTGAGGCCGAACGGCGAGCGTCAAAGCACTCGGTTTCGCTCCAGTAGTAGGCCTTTATTGACTAAATTGTAACATGACGGACCGATGTGATTTTGGCAGGACTTTTTAGCGCCTACTTTTCAGTTACTGGGCGAAGATTTGAAACAAACAATCGGTGGGAATCCAGCTTTCAGGGGAGGCCTCTTCCAAGCCTCTCGGAGGTTGTGGGGCCGAACGGCGAGCGTTAAAGCACTCAGTTTCTCTCCAGTAGTCGGCCTTTATGACTAAATTGTAACATGACGACCAATGTGACTTTGGCAAGACGTTTTAGCGCCTACGTTTGAGCTAGTGGGCTAAGATTTGAAACAAACGATCGGTGGGAATCCAGCTTTTAGGGGAGGCCTCCCCCGAGTCTCTGGACGGCTGTGGGGCCGAGCGGCGAGCGTTAAAGCACTCAGTTTCGGTCCAGTAGGAGGCCTTTATTGACTAAATTGTAACATGACGACCTATGTGACTTTGGCAAGACTTTGTAGCGCCTACGTTTGAGCTAGTGGGCTAAGATTTGAAACAAACGATCGGTGGGAATCCAGCTTTCAGGGGAGGCCTCTTCCAAGCCTCTCGGAGGTCTTGGGGCCGAACGGCGAGCGTCAAAGCACTAGGTTTCTCTCCAGTAGTAGGCCTTTATTGACTAAATTGTAACATGACGACCTATGTGACTTTGGCAAGACGTTTTAGCGCCTACTTTTGACCTAGTGGGCTAAGATTTGAAACAAACGATCGGTGGGAATCCAGCTTTCGGAGGAGGCCTCCCCCGAGTCTCTGGACGGCTGTGGGGCCGAGCGGCGAGCGTTAAAGCACTCAGTTTCTCTCCAGTAGTAGGCCTTTATTGACTAAATTGTAACATGACGACCTATGTGATTTTGGCAGGACGTTTTTGCGCCCACTTTTCACCTACTGGGCTAAGATTTGAAACAAACGATCGGTGAGAATCCAGCTTTCAGGGGAGGCCTCCCCCGAGTCTCTGGACAGCTGTGGGGCCGAACGGCGAGCGTCAAAGGACTCGGTTTCTCTCCAGTAGTAGGCCCTTTATTGACTAAATTGTAACATGACGACCTATGTGACTTGGCAAGACTTTTAGCGCCTACTTTGGAGCTAGTGGGCTAAGATTTGAAACAAAGCAAAATGTGGGAATCCAGCTTTCAGAGGAGGCCTCTTCCAAGCCTCTCGGAGGTCGTGGGCCCGAACGGCGAGCGTCAAAGCACTCGGTTTCGCTCCCGTAGTAGGCCTTTATTGACTAAATTGTAACATGACAACCTGTGTGACTTGGCAGGACTTTTTAGCGCTTACTTTTGAGCTAGTGCGCTCAGATTTGAAACAAACGATCGGTGGGAATCCAGCTTTCAGGGGAGGCCACCCCGAGTCTCTGGACGGCTGTGGGGCCGAGCGGTGAGCGTTAAAGCACTCAGTTTCGGTCCAGTAGGAGGCCTTTATTGACTAATTGTAACATGACGACCTATGTGATTTTGGCAGGACTTTTTAGCGCCTACGTTTGATCTATTGGGCTAAGATTTGAAACAATCGATCGGTGGGAATCCAGATTTCAAGGGAGTCCTCCCCCGAGTTTCTGGACGGCTGTGGGGCCGAGCGGCGAGCGTTAAAGCACTCAGTTTCGCTCGAGTACCATGACGACCGATTTGACTTCGGCACGACTTTAGGTCGCTTAATTTAAGCCTAGCGGGCTAGGAATTCACAGAGACAATCCTTGGGAATCCAGCTTTCAGGGGAGGCCTCCCCCGAGTGTCCTGGACGGCTGTGGGGCCGAGCGGCGAGCGTTAAAGCACTCAGTTTCGGTCCAGTAGGAGGCCTTTATTGGCTAAATTGTAACATGACGACCTATGTGATTTTGGCAGGACTTCTTAGCGCCTACTTTTCAGCTACTGGGCTAAGATTTGAAAGAAAACGATCGGTGGGAATCCAGCTTTCAGGGGAGGCCTCTTCCAAGCCTCTCGGAGGGCGTTGGGCCCGAACGGCGAGCGTCAAAGGACTCGGTTTCTCTCCAGTAGTAGGCCTTTATGACTAAATTGTAACATGAACGACCTATGTGACTTTGGCAAGACTTTTTAGCGCCCTACTTTGGAGCTAGTGGGCTAAGATTTGAAACAAAGCAAAATGTGGGAATCAGCTTTCAGAGGAGGCCTCTTCCAAGCCTCTCGGAGGTCGTGGGCCCGAACGGCGAGCGTCAAAGCACTCGGTTTCGCTCCCGTAGTAGGCCTTTATTGACTAAATTGTAACATGACAACCTGTGTGAGCTTTGGCAGGACTTTTAGCGCTTACTTTTGAGCTAGTGCGCTCAGATTTGAAACAAACGATCGGTGGGAATCCAGCTTTCAGGGAGGACACCCCCGAGTCTCTGGACGGCTGTGGGGCCGAGCGTGTGAGCGTTAAAGCACTCAGTTTCGGTCCAGTAGGAGGCCTTTATGGACTAAATTGTAACATGACGACCTATGTGATTTTTGGCAGGACTTTTTAGCGCCTACGTTTGATCTATTGGGCTAAGATTTGAAACAATCGATCGGTGGGAATCCAGATTTCAAGGGAGTCCTCCCCCGAGTTTCTGGACGGCTGTGGGGCCGAGCGGCGAGCGTTTAAAGCACTCAGTTTCGCTCGAGTACCATGACGACCGATTTGACTTCGGCACGACTTTAGGTCGCTTAATTTCAGCCTAGCGGGCTAGGAATTCACACAGACAATCCTTGGGAATCCAGCTTTCAGGGGAGGCCTCCCCCGAGTGTCTGGACGGCTGTGGGGCCGAGCGGCGAGCGTTAAAGCACTCAGTTTCGGTCCAGTAGGAGGCCTTTATTGGCTAAATTGTAACATGACGACCTATGTGATTTTGGCAGGACTTCTTAGCGCCTACTTTTCAGCTACTGGGCTAAGATTTGAAACAAACGATCGGTGGGAATCCAGCTTTCAGGGGAGGCCTCTTCCAAGCCTCTCGGAGGGCGTTGGCCCGAACGGCGAGCGTCAAAGCACTCGGTTTCGCTCCAGTAGTAGGCCTTTATTGACTAAATTGTAACATGACAACCTATGTGACTTTGGCAGGACTTTTTAGCGCTTACTTTTCACCTAGTGCGCTAAGATTTGAAACAAACGATCGGTGGGAATCCAGCTTTCAGGGGAGTCCTCCCCCGAGTCTCTGGACGGCTGTGGGTCCGAGCGGCGAGCGTTAAAGCACTTCAGTTTCGGTCCAGTAGGAGGCCTTTATTGGCTAAATTGTAACATGACGACCTATGTGATTTTGGCAGGACTTCTTAGCGCCTACTTTTCAGCTACTGGGCTAAGATTTGAAACAAACGATCGGTGGGAATCCAGCTTTCAGGGGAGGCCTCTTCCGAGCCCCTCGGAGGTCGTGGGCCCGAACGGCCGAGCGTCAAAGCACTCGGTTTCGCTCCAGTCTTTGGCCTTTATTGACTAAATTGTAACATGACAACCTATGTGACTTTGGCAGGACTTTTTAGCGCTTACTTTTGACCTAGTGCGCTAACATTTGAAACAAACGATCGGTGCGAATCCAGCTTTCAGGGGAGTCCTCCCCCGAGTCTCTGGACGGCTTTGGGGCCGAGCGGCGAGCGTTAAAGCACTCAGTTTCGCTCGAGTACCATGACGACCGATTTGACTTCGGCACGACTTTAGGTCGCCTAATTTCTGCCTAGCGGGCTAGGAATTTACACAGACAAGCCTTGGGAATCCAGCTTTCAAGGGAGGCCTCTTCCAAAGCCTCTCGGAGCTCGTGAGGCCGAACGGCGAGCGTCAAAGCACTCGGTTTCGCTCCAGTAGTAGCTTTTATTGACTAAATTGTAACATGACGACCTATGTGACTTTGGCAGGACTTTTTATTGCTTACTTTAGAGCTAGTGGGCTAAGATTTTAAACAAACTGATCGGTGGGAATCCAGCTTTCAGAGGAGGCCTCCCCCGAGTCTCTGGACGGCTGTGGGGGCGAACGGCGAGCGTCAAAGCACTCGGTTTCTCTCCAGTAGTTGGCCTTTATTGACTAAATTGTAACATGACGACCTATGTGACTTTGGCAGGACTTTTTAGCGCTTACTTTAGAGCTAGTGGGCTATGATTTGAAACAAATGATCGGTGGGAATCCAGCTTTCAGGGGAGGCCTCCACCGAGTCTCTGGACGGCTGTGGGGGCGAACGGCAAGCGTCAAAGCACTCGGTTTCGGTCCAGTAGTAGGCCTTTATTGACTAAATTGTAACATGACGACCTATGTGATTTTGGCAGGACTTTTTAGCGCTTACTTTTGAGCTAGTGGGCTAAGATTTGAAACACATTATCGGTGGTAATCCAGCTTTCAGGGGAGTCCTACCCCGAGTCTCTGGACGGCTGTGAGGCCGAGCGGCGAGCGTTAAAGCATTCAGTTTCGCTCGAGTACCATGACGACCGATTTGACTTCGGCACGACTTTAGGTCGCTTAATTTCAGCCTAACGGGCTAGGAATTCACACAGACAATCCTTGGGAATCCAGCTTTCAGGGGAGGCCTCTTCCAAGCCTCTCAGAGGTCGTGGGGCCGAACGGCGAGCGTCAAAGCATTCTGTTTCGCTCCAGTAATAGGCCTTTATTGATAAATTGTAACATGACGACCTATGTGATTTTGGCAGGACTTTTTAGCGCTTACTTTGAACGAGTGCGCTAAGATTTTAAACAAACGATCGGTGGGAAGCCAGCTTTCAGGGGAGTCCTCCCCCGAGTCTCTGGATGGCTGTGGGGCCGAGCGGCGAGCGTTAAAGCACTCAGTTTCGCTCGAGTACCATGACGACCGATTTGACTTCGGCACAACTTTAGGTTGCCTAATTTCTGCCTAGCGGGCTAGGAATTTACACAGACAAGCCTTGGGAATCCAGCTTTCAAGGGAGGCCACTTCCAAGACTCTCAGAGCTCGTGAGGCCGAACGGCGAGCGTCAAAGCACTCGGTTTCGCTCCAGTCTTAGGCCTTTATTGACTAAATTGTAACATGACAACCTATGTGACTTTGGCAGGACTTTTTAGCGCTTACTTTTGACCTAGTGCGCTAAGATTTGAAACAAACGATCGGTGGGAATACAGCTTTCAGGGGAGTCCTCCCCCGAGTCTCTGGACGGCTTTGGGGCCGAGCGGCGAGCGTTTAAAGCACTCAGTTTCGTTCCAGTAGTAGGCCTTTATTGAATAAATTGTAACATGACGACCTATGTGATTTTGGCAGGACTTTTTAGCGCTTACTTTTAACCTAGTGCGCTAAGATTTGAAACACATAATCCGTGGGAATCCAGCTTTCAGGGGAGTCCTCCCCCGAGTCTCTGGACGGATGTGGGGCCGAACGGCGAGCGTTAAAGCACTCAGTTTCGCTCGAGTACCATGACGACCGATTTGACTTCGGCACGACTTTAGGTCGCTTAATTTCAGCCTAGCGGGCTAGGAATTCACACAGACAATCCTTGGGAATCCAGATTTCAGGGGAGAACTCTTCCAAGCCTCTCAGAGGTCGTGAGGCCGAACGGCGAGCGTCAAAGCACTCGGTTTCGCTCCAGTAGTAGGCCTTTATTGGACTAAATTGTAACATGACGACCGATGTGATTTTGGCAGGACTTTTTAGCGCCTACTTTTCAGTTACTGGGCGAAGATTTGAAACAAACAATCGGGGGGAATCCAGCTTTCAGGGGAGGCCTCTTCCAAGCCTCTCGGAGGTTGTGGGGCCGAACGGCGAGCGTTAAAGCACTCAGTTTCTCTCCAGTAGTCGGCCTTTATTGACTAAATTGTAACATGACGACCAATGTGACTTTGGCAAGACGTTTTAGCGCCTACGTTTGAGCTAGTGGGCTAAGATTTGAAACAAACGATCGGTGGGAATCCAGCTTTTAGGGGAGGCCTCCCCCGAGTCTCTGGACGGCTGTGGGGGCCGAGCGGCGAGCGTTAAAGCACTGAGTTTCGGTCCAGTAGGAGGCCTTTATTGACTAAATTGTAACATGACGACCTATGTGACTTTGGCAAGACTTTGTAGCGCCTACGTTTGAGCTAGTGGGCTAAGATTTGAAACAAACGATCGGTGGGAATCCAGCTTTCAGGGGAGGCCTCTTCCAAGCCTCTCGGAGGTCTTGGGGCCGAACGGCGAGCGTCAAAGCACTCGGTTTCGCTACAGTAGGAGGCCTATATTGACTAAATTGTAACATGACAACCTATGTGACTTTGGCAGGACGTTTTAGCGCTTACTTTTGACCTAGTGCGCTAAGATTTGAAACAAACGATCGGTGGGAATCCAGCTTTCCGGGTAGTCCTCCCCCGAGTCTCTGGACGGCTGTGGGGCCGAGCGGCGAGCGTTTAAAGCACTCAGTTTCGCTCGAGTACCATGACGACCGATTTGACTTCGGCACGACTTTAGGTCGCTTAATTTAAGCCTAGCGGGCTAGGAACTCACACAGACAATCCTTGGGAATCCAGCTTTCAGGGGAGGCCTCTTCCAAGCCCTCTCAGAGGTCGTGGGGCCGAATGGCGAGCGTCAAAGCACTCGGTTTCGCTCCAGTAGTAGGTCTTTATTGACTAAATTGTAACATAACGACCTATGTGACTTTGGCAAGACTTTTTTGCGCCTACTTTTCAGCTACTGGGCTAAGATTTGAAACAAACGATCGGTGGGAATCCAGCTTTTAGGGGAGGCCTCCCGCGAGTCTCTGGACGGCTGTGGGCCGAGCGGCGAGCGTTAAAGCACTCAGTTTCGGTCCAGTAGGAGGCCTTTATTGGCTAAATTGTAACATGACGACCTATGTGATTTTGGCAGGACTTTTTAGCGCTTACTTTTGACCTAGTGCGCTAACATTTTAAACAAACGATCGGTGGGAATCCAGCTTTCAGGGGAGAACTCTTCCAAGCCTCTCAGAGGTCGTGAGGCCGAACGGCGAGCGTCAAAGCACTCTGTTTCGCTCCAGTAGTAGGGTTTTATTGACTAAATTGTAACATGACGACCTATGTGACTTTGGCAAGACTTTTTAGCGCCTACGTTTGAGCTAGTGGGCTAAGATTTGAAACAAACGATCGGTGGGAGTCCAGCTTTCAGGGGAGGCCTTCCCCGAGACTCTGGACGGCTGTGGGGCCGAACGGCGAGCGTCAAAGCACTCGGTTTCGCTCCAGTAGGAGGCCTTTATTGACTAAATTGTGACATGACAACCTATGTGATTTTGGCAGGACTTTTTAGCGCTTACTTTTGACCTAGTGCGCTAAGATTTGAAATAAACGATCGGTGGGAATCCAGCTTTAAGGGGAGTCCTCCACCGAGTCTCTGGACGGCTGTGGGGCCGAGCGGCGAGCGTTAAAGCACTCAGTTTCGCTCGAGTACCATGACGACCGATTTGACTTCGGCATGACTTTAGGTCGCTTAATTTCTACCTAGCGGGCTAGGAATTTAAACAAACAAGCCTTGGGAATCCAGCTTTCAAGGGAGGCCTCTTCCAAGCATCTCGGAGCTCGTGAGGCCGAACGGTGAGCGTCAAAGCACTCTGTTTCGCTCCAGTAGTAGGGTTTTATTGACTAAATTGTAACATGACGACCTATGTGACTTTGGCAGGACTTTTTAGCGCCTACTTTTCAGCTACTGGGCGAAGATTTGAAACAAACGATCGGTGGGAATCCAGCTTTCAGGGGAGGCCTCCTCCGAGTCTCTGGACAGCTGTGGGGCCGAACGGCGAGCGTCAAAGCACTTGGTTTCTCTCCAGTAGTAGGCCTTTATTGACTAAATTGTAACATGACGACCTATGTGACTTTGGCAGGACATTTTAGCGCCTAGTTTTGAGCTAGTGGGCTAAGATTGGAAACAAACGATCGGTGGGAATCCAGCTTTCAGGGGAAGCCTCACCCGAGTCTCTGGACGGCTGTGGGGGCGACCGTTAAAGCACTCAGTTTCGGTCCAGTAGGAGGCCTTTATTGAGTAAATTGTAACATGACGACCTATGTGATTTTGGCAGGACTTTTTAGCGCTTACTTTTGACCTAGTGCGCTAAGATTTGAAACAAACGATCGGTGGGAATCCAGCTTTCAGGGGAGTCCTCCCCCGAGTCTCTGGACGGCTGTGGGGCCGAGCGGCGAGCGTTAAAGCACTCAGTTTCGCTCGAGTACCATGACGACCGATTTGACTTCGGCACGGGTTTAGGTCGCTTAATTTCTACCTAGCGGGCTAGGAATTTACACAAACAAGCCTTGGGAATCCAGCTTTCAAGGGAGGCCTCTTCCAAGCCTCTCGGAGCTCGTGAGGCCGAACGGCTAGCGTCAAAGCACTCTGTTTCGCTCCAGTAGTAGGGTTTTATTGACTAAATTGTAACATGACGACCTATGTGACTTTGGCAGGACTTTTTAGCGCCTACTTTTCAGCTACTGGGCGAAGATTTGAAACAAACGATCGGTGGGAATCCAGCTTTCAGGGGAAGCCTCACCCGAGTCTCTGGACGGCTGTGGGGCCGAGCGGCGAGCGTTAAAGCACTCAGTTTCGGTCCAGTAGGAGGCCTTTATTGAGTAAATTGTAACATGACGACCTATGTGATTTTGGCAGGACTTTTTTAGCGCTTACTTTTGAGCTAGTGCGCTAAGATTTGAAACAAACGATCAGTGGGAATCCAGCTTACAGGGGAAGCCTCACCCGAGTCTCTGGACGGCTGTGGGGCCGAGCGGCGAGCGTTAAAGCACTCAGTTTCGGTCCAGTAGGAGGCCTTTATTGGCTAAATTGTAACATGACGACCTATGTGATTTTGGCAGGACTTCTTAGCGCCTACTTTTCAGCTACTGGGCTAAGATCTTTAAACAAACGAATCGGTGGGAATCCAGCTTTCAGGGGAGGCCTCTTCCAAGCCTCTCGGAGGTCGTGGGGCCGAACGGCGAGCGTCAAAGCACTTGGTTTCGCTCCAGTAGGAGGCCTATATTGACTAAATTGTAACATGACAACCTATGTGACTTTGGCAGGACGTTTTAGCGCTTACTTTTGACCTAGTGCGCTAAGATTTGAAACAAATGATCGGTGGGAATCCAGCTTTCCGGGTAGTCCTCCCCCGAGTCTCTGGATGGCTGTGGGGCCGAGCGGCTAGCGTTAAAGCACTCAGTTTCGCTCGAGTACCATGACGACCGATTTAACTTCGGCACGACTTTAGGTCGCTTAATTTCAGCCTAGCGGGCTAGGAATTCACACAGACAATCCTTGGGAATCCAGCTTTCAGGGGAGGCCTCTTCCAAGCCTCTCGGACGTCGTGGGGCCGAACAGCGAGCGTTAAAGCACTCAGTTTCGGTCCAGTAGGAGGCCTTTATTGACTAAATTGTAACATGACTACCTATGTGACTTTGGCAAGACTTTTTAGCGCCTACCTTTGAGCTAGTGGGCTAAGATTTGAGAAAAACGATCGGTGGGAATCCAGCTTTTAGGGGAGGCCGCTTCCAAGCCTCTCGGAGGTCGTGGGCCCGAACGGCGAGCGTCAAAGCACTCGGTTTCGCTCGAGTACCATGACGACCGATTTGACTTCGGCACGACTTTAGGTCGCCTAATTTTCTGCCTAGCGGGCTAGGAATTTACACAGACAAGCCTTGGGAATCCAGCTTTCAGGGGAGGCCACTTCCAAGCCTCTCAGAGGTTGTGGGGCCTAACGGCGAGCGTCAAAGCACTCTGTTTCGCGCCAGTCTTAGGCCTTTATTGACTAAATTGTAACATGACAACCTATGTGACTTTTGGCAGGACTTTTTAGCGCTTACTTTTGACCTAGTGCGCTAAGATTTGAAACAAACGATCGGTGGGAATCCAGCTTTCAGGGGAGTCCTCCCACGAGTCTCTGGACGGCTTTGGGGCCGTGCGGCGAGCGTTAAAGCACTCAGTTTCGGTCCAGTAGTAGGCCTTTATTGAATAAATTGTAACATGACGACCTATGTGATTTTGGCAGGACTTTTTAGCGCTTACTTTTGAGCTAGTGGGCTAAGATTTGAAACACATTATCGGTGCGAATCCAGCTTTCAGGGGAGTCCTCCCCCGAGTATCTGGACGGATGTGGGGCCGAACGGCGAGCGTTAAAGCACTCAGTTTCGCTCGAGTACCATGACGACCGATTTGACTTCGGCACGAATTTAGGTCGCTTAATTTCAGCCTAGCGGGCTAGGAATTCAAACAGACAATCCTTGGGAATCCAGATTTCAGGGGAGGCCACTTCCAAGCCTCTCAGAGGTCGTGGGGCCTATCGGCGAGCGTCAAAGCACTCGGTTTCGCTCCAGTAGTAGGCCTTTATTGACTAAATTGTAACATGACGACCTATGTGACTTTGGCAAGACTTTTTAGCGCTTACTTTTGAGCTAGTGGGCTAAGATATGAAACAAACGATCGGTAGGAATCCAGCTTTCAGGGGAAGCCTCACCCGAGTCTCTGGACGGCTGTGGGGCCGAGCGGCGAGCGTTAAAGCACTCAGTTTCGGTCCAGTAGGAGGCCTTTATTGAGTAAATTGTAACATGACGACCTATGTGATTTTGGCAGGACTTTTTAGCGCTTACTTTTGACCTAGTGCGCTAAGATTTGAAACAAACGATCGGTGGGAATCCAGCTTTCAGGGGAGTCCTCCCCCGAGTCTCTGGACGGATGTGGGGCTGAACGGCGAGCGTTAAAGCACTCAGTTTCGCTCGAGTACCATGACGACCGATTTGACTTCGGCACGACTTTAGGTCGCTTAAGTTCAGCCAAGCGGGCTAGGAATTCACACAGACAATCCTTGGGAATCCAGCTTTCAGGGGAGAACTCTTCCAAGCCTCTCAGAGGTCGTGAGGCCGAACGGCGAGCGTCAAAGCACTCGGTTTCGCTCCAGTAGTAGGCCTTTATTGACTAAATTGTAACATGACGACCGATGTGATTTTGGCAGGACTTTTTAGCGCCTACTTTTCAGTTACTGGGCGAAGATTTGAAACAAACGTTCGGTGGGAATCCAGCTTTCAGGGGAGGCCTCTTCCAAGCCTCTCGGAGGTTGTGGGGCCGAACGGCGAGCGTTAAAGCACTCAGTTTCTCTCCAGTAGTCGGCCTTTATTGACTAAATTGTAACATGACGACCTATGTGACTTTGGCAAGACTTTTTAGCGCCTACGTTTGAGCTAGTGGGCTAAGATTTGAAACAAACGATCGGCTGGGAATCCAGCTTTCAGGGGAGGCCTCCCCCGAGACTCTGGACGAATGTGGGGCCGAGCGGCGAGCGTTAAAGCACTCAGTTTCGGTCCAGTAGGAGGCCTTTATTGGCTAAATTGTAACATGACGACCTATGTGATTTTGGCAGGACTTCTTAGCGCCTACTTTTCAGCTACTGGGCTAAGATTTTAAACAAACGATCGGTGGGAATACAGCTTTCAGGGGAGGCCTCCCCCGAGTCTCTGGACAGCTGTGGGGCCGAACGGCGAGCGTCAAAGCACTTGGTTTCTCTCCAGTAGTAGGCCTTTATTGACTAAATTGTAACATGACGACCTATGTGACTTTGGCAGGACATTTTAGCGCTTAGTTTTGAGCTAGTGGGCTAAGATTTGAAACAAACGATCGGTAGGAATCCAGCTTTCAGGGGAAGCCTCACCCGAGTCTCTGGACGGCTGTGGGGCCGAGCGGCGAGCGTTAAAGCACTCAGTTTCGGTCCAGTAAGAGGCCTTTATTGAGTAAATTGTAACATGACGACCTATGTGATTTTGGCAGGACTTTTTAGCGCTTACTTTTGACCTAGTGCGCTAAGATTTGAAACAAACGATCGGTGGGAATCCAGCTTTCAGGGGAGTCCTCCCCCGAGTCTCTGGACGGATGTGGGGCTGAACGGCGAGCGTTAAAGCACTCAGTTTCGCTCGAGTACCATGACGACCGATTTGACTTCGGCACGACTTTAGGTCGCTTAAGTTCAGCCAAGCGGGATAGGAATTCACACAGACAATCCTTGGGAATCCAGCTTTCAGGGGAGAACTCTTCCAAGCCTCTCAGAGGTCGTGAGGCCGAACGGCGAGCGTCAAAGCACTCGGTTTCGCTCCAGTAGTAGGCCTTTATTGACTAAATTGTAACATGACGACCGATGTGATTTTGGCAGGACTTTTTAGCGCCTACTTTTCACTTACTGGGCGAAGATTTGAAACAAACGATCGGTGGGAATCCAGCTTTCAGGGGAGGCCTCTTCCAAGCCTCTCGGAGGTTGTGGGGCCGAACGGCGAGCGTTAAAGCACTCAGTTTCTCTCCAGTAGTCGGCCTTTATTGACTAAATTGTAACATGACGACCTATGTGACTTTGGCAAGACTTTTTAGCGCCTACGTTTGAGCTAGTGGGCTAAGATTTGAAAAAAACGATCGGTGGGAATCCAGCTTTCAGGGGAGGCCTCCCCCGAGACTCTGGACGGCTGTGGGGCCGAGCGGCGAGCGTTAAAGCACTCAGTTTCGGTCCAGTAGGAGGCCTTTATTGGCTAAATTGTAACATGACGACCTATGTGATTTTGGCAGGACTTTTTAGCGCCTACTTTTCAGCTACTGGGCTAAGATTTTAAACAAACGATCGGTGGGAATACAGCTTTCAGGGGAGGCCTCCCCCGAGTCTCTGGACAGCTGTGGGGCCGAACGGCGAGCGTCAAAGCACTTGGTTTCTCTCCAGTAGTAGGCCTTTATTGAATAAATTGTAACATGACGACCTATGTGACTTTGGCAGGACATTTTAGCGCCTAGTTTTGAGCTAGTGGGCTAAGATTTGAAACAAACGATCGGTGGGAATCCAGCTTTCAGGGGAAGCCTCACCCGAGTCTCTGGACGGCTGTGGGGCCGAGCGGCGAGCGTTAAAGCACTCAGTTTCGCTCGAGTACCATGACGACCGATTTGACTTCGGCACGACTTTAGGTCGCTTAATTTCTACCTAGCGGGCTAGGAATTTACACAAACAAGCCTTGGGAATCCAGCTTTCAAGTGAGGCCTCTTCCAAGCCTCTCGGAGCTCGTGAGGCCGAACGGCGAGCGTCAAAGCACTCTGTTTCGCTCCAGTAGTAGGGTTTTATTGACTAAATTGGAACATGACGACCTATGTGACTTTGGCAGGACTTTTTAGCGCCTACTTTTCAGCTACTGGGCGAAGATTTGAAAAAAACGATCGGTGGGAATCCAGCTTTCAGGGGAAGCCTCACCCGAGTCTCTGGACGGCTGTGGGGCCGAGCGGCGAGCGTTAAAGCACTCAGTTTCGTTCCAGTAGTAGGGTTTTATTGACTAAATTGTAACATGACGACCTATGTGACTTTGGCAGGACTTTTTAGCGCCTACTTTTCAGCTACTGGGCGAAGATTTGAAACAAACGATCGGTGGGAATCCAGCTTTCAGGGGAGGCCTCTTCCAAGCCTCTCGGAGGTCGTGGGCCCGAACGGCGAGCGTCAAAGCACTCGGTTTCGCTCCAGTCTTAGGCCTTTATTGACTAAATTGTAACATGACAACCTATGTGACTTTGGCAGGACTTTTTAGCGCTTACTTTTGACCTAGTGCGCCAAGATTTGAAACAAACGATCGGTGGGAATCCAGCTTTCAGGGGAGTCCTCCCCCGAGTCTCTGGACGGCTTTGGGCCGAGCGGCGAGCGTTAAAGCACTCAGTTTCGGTCCAGTAGTAGGCCTTTATTGAATAAATTGTAACATGACGACCTATGTGATTTTGGCAGGACTTTTTAGCGCTTACTTTTGAGCTAGTGGGCTAAGATTTGAAACACATTATCGGTGGGAATCCAGCTTTCAGGGGAGTCCTCCCCCGAGTATCTGGACGGATGTGGGGCCGAACGGCGAGCGTTAAAGCACTCAGTTTCGCTCGAGTACCATGACGACCGATTTGACTTCGGCACGACTTTAGGTCGCTTAATTTCAGCCTAGCGAGCTAGGAATTAACACAGACAATCCTTGGGAATCCAGCTTTCAGGGGAGAACTCTTCCAAGCCTCTCAGAGGTCGTGAGGCCGAACGGCGATCGTCAAAGCACTCGGTTTCGCTCCAGTAGTAGGCCTTTATTGACTAAATTGTAACATGACGACCGATGTGATTTTGGCAGGACTTTTTAGCGCCTACTTTTCAGTTACTGGGCGAAGATTTGAAACAAACGATCGGTGGGAATCCAGCTTTCAGGGGAGGCCTCTTCCAAGCCTCTCGGAGGTTGTGGGGCCGAACGGCGAGCGTTAAAGCACTCAATTTCTCTCCAGTAGTCGGCCTTTATTGACTAAATTGTAACATGACGACCTATGTGACTTTGGCAAGACTTTTAGCGCCTACGTTTGAGCTAGTGGGCTAAGATTTGAAACAAACGATCGGTGGGAATCCAGCTTTCAGGGGAGGCCTCCCCCGAGACTCTGGACGGCTGTGGGGCTGAGCGGCGAGCGTTAAAGCACTCGGTTTCGCTCCAGTAGGAAGCCTATATTGACAAAATTGTAACATGACAACCTATGTGACTTTGGCAGGACGTTTTAGCGCTTACTTTTGACCTAGTGCGCTAAGATTTGAAACAAACGATAGGTGGGAATCCAGCTTTCCGGGTAGTCCTCCCCCGAGTCTCTGGACGGCTGTGGGGCCGAGCGGCGAGCATTAAAGCACTCAGTTTCGGTCCAGTAGTAGGCCTTTATTGAATAAATTGTAACATGACGACCTATGTGATTTTGGCAGGACTTTTTAGCCCTTACTTTTGAGCTAGTGGGCTAAGATTTGAAACACATTATCGGTGGGAATCCAGCTTTCAGGGGAGTCCTCCCCTGAGTATCTGGACGGATGTGGGGCCGAACGGCGAGCGTTAAAGCACTCAGTTTCGCTCGAGTACCATGACGACCGATTTGACTTCGGCACGACTTTAGGTCGCTTAATTTCAGCCTAGCGAGCTAGGAATTAACACAGACAATCCTTGGGAATCCAGCTTTCAGGGGAGAACTCTTCCAAGCCTCTCAGAGGTCGTGAGGCCGAACGGCGATCGTCAAAGCACTCGGTTTCGCTCCAGTAGTAGGCCTTTATTGACTAAATTGTAACATGACGACCGATGTGATTTTGGCAGGACTTTTTAGCGCCTACTTTTCAGTTACTGGGCGAAGATTTGAAACAAACGATCGGTGGGAATCCAGCTTTCAGGGGAGGCCTCTTCCAAGCCTCTCGGAGGTTGTGGGGCCGAACGGCGAGCGTTAAAGCACTCAATTTCTCTCCAGTAGTCGGCCTTTATTGACTAAATTGTAACATGACGACCTATGTGACTTTGGCAAGACTTTTTAGCGCCTACGTTTGAGCTAGTGGGCTAAGATTTGAAACAAACGATCGGTGGGAATCCAGCTTTCAGGGGAGGCCTCCCCCGAGACTCTGGACGGCTGTGGGGATGAGCGGCGAGCGTTAAAGCACTCGGTTTCGCTCCAGTAGGAAGCCTATATTGACAAAATTGTAACATGACAACCTATGTGACTTTGGCAGGACGTTTTAGCGCTTACTTTTGACCTAGTGCGCTAAGATTTGAAACAAACGATAGGTGGGAATCCAGCTTTCCGGGTAGTCCTCCCCCGAGTCTCTGGACGGCTGTGGGGCCGAGCGGCGAGCATTAAAGCACTCAGTTTCGGTCCAGTAGTAGGCCTTTATTGAATAAATTGTAACATGACGACCTATGTGATTTTGGCAGGACTTTTTAGCCCTTACTTTTGAGCTAGTGGGCTAAGATTTGAAACACATTATCGGTGGGAATCCAGCTTTCAGGGGAGTCCTCCCCTGAGTATCTGGACGGATGTGGGGCCGAACGGCGAGCGTTAAAGCACTCAGTTTCGCTCGAGTACCATGACGACCGATTTGACTTCGGCACGACTTTAGGTCGCTTAATTTCAGCCTAGCGGGCTAGGAATTCACACAGACAATCCTTGGGAATCCAGCTTTCAGGGGAGGCCTCTTCCAAGCCTCTCGGAGGTCGTGGGGCCGAACAGCGAGCGTTAAAGCACTCAGTTTCGGTCCAGTAGGAGGCCTTTATTGACTAAATTGTAACATGACGACCTATGTGATTTTTGCAGGACTTTTTAGCGCCTACTTTTCAGCTACTGGTCTAAGATTTGAAACAAACGATCGGTGGGAATCAAGCTTTCAGGGGAGGCCTCTTCCAAGCCTCTTGGAGGTCGTGGGCCCGAACGGCGAGCGTCAAAGCACTCGGTTTCGCTCCAGTAGTAGGCCTTTATTGACTAAATTGTAACATGACGACCTATGTGACTTTGGCAGGACGTTTTGGCGCCTACTTTTCAGCTACTGGGCTAAGATTTGAAACAAACGATCGGTGGGAATCCAGCTTTCAGGGGAGGCCTCTTCCGAGCCTCTCGGAGGTCGTGGGGCCGAACGGCAAGCGTCAAAGCACTCGGTTTCGCTCCAGTAGTAGGCCTTTATTGACTAAATTGTAACATGACAACCTATGGGACTTTGGCAGGACATTTTAGCGCTTACTTTTGAGCTAGTGCGCTAAGATTTGAAACAAACGATCGGTGGGAATCCAGCTTTCAGGGGAGGCCTCCCCCGAGTCTCTGGACGGCTTTGGGGGCGTACGGCGAGAGTCAAAGCACTCGGTTTCTCTACAGTAGTTGGCCTTCATTGACTAAATTGTAACATGACGACCTATGTGATTTTGGCAGGACTTTTTAGCGCCTACTTTTCAGCTACTGGGCGAAGATTTAAAACAAACGATCGGTGGGAATCCAGCTTTCAGGGGAGGCCTCTTAGAAGCCTCTCGGAGGTTGTGGGGCCGAACAGCGAGCGTGAAAGCACTTGTTTTCGCTACACTAGTAGGCCTTTATTGACTAAATTGTAACATGACGACCTACGTGATTTTGGCAGGTCTTTTTAGCGCTTACTTTTGAGCTAGTGGGCTAAGATTTGAAACAAATTATCGGTGGGAATCCAGCTTTCGGGGGAGTCCTCCCCCGAGTCTCTGGACGGCTGTGGGGCCGAGCGGCGAGCGTCAAAGCACTCGTTTTCGCTACAGTAGTAGGCCTTTATTGACTAAATTGTAACATGACGACCTACGTGATTTTGGCAGGACTTTTTAGCGCTTACTTTTGAGCTAGTGGGCTAAGATTTGAAACAAATTATCGGTGGGAATCCAGCTTTCGGGGGAGTCCTCCCCCGAGTCTCTGGACGGCTGTGGGGCTGAGCGGCGAGCGTTAAAGCACTCAGTTTCGGTCCAGTAGGAGGCCTTTATTGACTAAATTGTAACATGACAACCTATGTGACTTTGGCAGGACATTTTAGCGCTTACTTTTGAGCTAGTGCGCTAAGATTTGAAACAAACGATCTGTGGGAATCCAGCTTTCAGGGGAGGCCTCCCCCGAGTCTCTGGACGGCTTTGGGGGCGAACGGCGAGCGTCAAAGCACTCGGTTTCTCTACAGTAGTTGGCCTTTATTGACTAAATTGTAACATGACGACCTATGTGATTTTTGCAGGACGTTTTAGCGCCTACTTTTCAGCTACTGGGCTAAGATTTGAAACAAACGATCGGTGGGAATCCAGCTTTCAGGGGAGGCCTCTTCCAAGCCTCTCAGAGGTCGTGGGCTCGAACGGCGAGCGTCAAAGCACTAGGTTTCTCTCCAGTAGTAGGCCTTTATTGACTAAATTGAAACATGACGACCTATGTGACTTTGGGAAGACTTTTTAGCGCCTACTTTTGACCTAGTGGGCTAAGATTTGAAACAAACGATCGGTGGGAATCCAGCTTTCGGAGGAGGCCTCCCCCGAGTCTCTGGACGGCTGTGGGGCCGAGCGGCGAGCGTTAAAGCACTCAGTTTCTCTCCAATAGTAGGCCTTTATTGACTAAATTGTAACATGACGACCTATGTGATTTTGGCAGGACGTTTTTGCGCCCACTTTTCACCTACTGGGCTAAGATTTGAAACAAATGATCGGTGCGAATCCAGCTTTCAGGGGAGGCCTCCCCCGAGTCTCTGGACAGCTGTGGGGCCGAACGGCGAGCGTCAAAGGACTCGGTTTCTCTCCAGTAGTAGGCCTTTATTGACTAAATTGTAACATGACGACCTATGTGACTTTGGCAAGACTTTTTAGCGCCTACTTTTGAGCTAGTGGGCTCAGATTTGAAACAAACGATCGGTGGGAATCCAGCTTTCAGGGGAGGCCTCCCCCGAGTCTCTGGACGGCTATGGGGCCGAGCGGCGAGCGTTAAAGCACTCGGTTTCTCTCCAGTAGTAGGCCTTTATTGACTAAATTGTAACATGACGACCTATGTGACTTTGGCAAGACTTTTTAGCGCCTACTTTTGAGCTAGTGGGCTCAGATTTGAAACAAAGCATCGGTGGGAATCCAGCTTTCAGAGGAGGCCTCTTCCAAGCCTCTCGAAGGTCGTGGGCCCGAACGGCGAGCGTCAAAGCACTCGGTTTCGCTCCCGTAGTAGGCCTTTATTGACTAAATTGCAATATGACAACCTGTGTGACTTTGGCAGGACTTTTTAGCGCTTACTTTTGAGCTAGTGCGCTCAGATTTGAAACAAACGATCGGTGGGAATCCAGCTTTCAGGGGAGGCCTCCCCCGAGTCTCTGGACGGCTATGGGGCCGAGCGGCGAGCGTTAAAGCACTCGGTTTCTCTCCAGTAGCAGGCCTTTATTGACTAAATTGTAACATGACGACCTATGTGACTTTGGCAGGACTTTTTTGCGCCTACTTTTAAGCTACTGGGCTAAGATTTGAAACAAACGATCGGTGGGAATCCAGCTTTCAGGGGAGGCCTCCCCCGAGTCTCTGGACGGCTGTGGGGCCGAGCGGCGAGCGGTAAAGCACTCAGTTTCGGTCCAGTAGGAGGCCTTTATTGACTAAATTGTAACATGACGACCTATGTGATTTTGGCAGGACTTTTTAGCGCCTTCGTTTGAGCTATTGGGCTAAGATTTGAAACAATCGATCGGTGGGAATCCAGATTTCAAGGGAGTCCGCCCCCGAGTTTCTGGACGGCTGTGGGGCCGAGCGGCGAGCGTTAAAGCACTCAGTTTCGCTCGAGTACCATGACGACCGATTTGACTTTGGCACGACTTTAGGTCGCTTAATTTAAGCCTAGCGGGCAAGGAATTCACAGAGACAATCCTTGGGAATCCAGCTTTCAGGGGAGGCCTCTTCCAAGCCTCTCGGAGGTCGTGGGGCCGAACGGCGAGCGTCATAGCATTCGGTTTCTCTACAGTAGTAGGCCTTTATTGACTAAATTTTAACATGACGACCTATGTGACTTTGGTAAGACTTTTTAGCGCCTACTTTTGAGCTAGTGGGCTAAGATTTGAAAGAAACTATCGGTGCGAATCCAGCTTTCAGGGGAGGCCTCCCCCGAGTGTCTGGACGGCTGTGGGGCCGAGCGGCGAGCGTTAAAGCACTCAGTTTCGGTCCAGTAGGCGGACTTTATTGACTAAATTGTAACATGACGACCTATGTGATTTTGGCAGGACTTTTTAGCGCCTACTTTTCAGCTACTGGGCTAAGATTTGAAAGAAACGATCGGTGGGAATCCAGCTTTCAGGGGAGGCCTCTTCCAAGCCTCTCGGAGGGCGTGAGCCCGAACGGCGAGCGTCAAAGCACTCGGTTTCGCTCCAGTAGTAGGCCTTTATTGACTAAATTGTAACATGACAACCTATGTGACTTTGGCAGGACTTTTTAGCGCTTACTTTTGACCTAGTGCGCTAAGATTTGAAACAAACGATCGGTGGGAATCCAGCTTTCAGGGGAGGCCTCTTCCAAGCCTCTCGGAGGTTGTGGGGCCGAACGGCGAGCGTTAAAGCACTCGGTTTCGCTACAGTAGGAGGCCTTTATTGACTAAATTGTGACATGACAACCTATGTGATTTTGGCAGGACTTTTTAGCGCTTACTTTTGACCTAGTGCGCTAAGATTTGAAACAAACGATCGGTGGGAATCCAGCTTTAAGGGGAGTCCTCCCCCTAGTCTCTGGACGGCTGTGGGGCCGAGCGGCGAGCGTTAAAGCGCTCAGTTTTGCTCGAGTACCATGACGACCGATATTACTTCGGCAAGACTTTAGGTCGCTTAATTTCAGCCTAGCGGGCTAGGAATTCACACAGACAATCCTTGGGAATCCAGCTTTCAGGGGAGGCCTCTTCCAAGCCTCTCAGAGGTCGTGGGGCCGAACGGCGAGCGTCAAAGCACTCGGTTTCGCTCCAGTAGTAGGTCTTTATTGACTAAATTGTAACATAACGACCTATGTGACTTTGGCAAGACTTTTTTGCGCCTACTTTTAGGCTACTGGGCTAAGATTTGAAACAAACGATCGGTGGGAATCCAGCTTTTAGGGGAGGCCTCCCCCGAGTCTCTGGACGGCTGTGGGGCCGAGCGGCGAGCGTTAAAGCACTCAGTTTCGGTCCAGTAGGAGGCCTTTATTGGCTAAATTGTAACATGACGACCTATGTGATTTTGGCAGGACTTCTTAGCGCCTACTTTTCAGCTACTGGGCTAAGATTTTAAACAAACGATCGGTGGGAATCCAGCTTTCAGGGGAGGCCTCTTCCAAGCCTCTCGGAGGTCGTGGGGCCGAACGGCGAGCGTCAATGCACTCGGTTTCGCTCCAGTAGGAGGCCTATATTGACTAAATTGTAACATGACAACCTATGTGACTTTGGCAGGACGTTTTAGCGCTTACTTTTGACCTAGTTCGCTAAGATTTGAAACAAACGATCGGTGGGAATCCAGCTTTCAGGGGAGTCCTCCCCCGAGTCTCTGGATGGCTGTGGGGGCGAGCGTTAAAGCACTCAGTTTCGCTCGAGTACCATGACGACCGATTTGACTTCGGCACGACTTTAGGTCGCTTAATTTCTACCTAGCGGGCTAGGAATTTACACAAACAAGCCTTGGGAATCCAGCTTTCAAGGGAGGCCTCTTCCAAGCCTCTCGGAGCTCGTGAGGCCAAACGGCGAGCGTCAAAGCACTCTGTTTCGCTCCAGTAGTAGGGTTTTATTGACTAAATTGTAACATGACGACCTATGTGACTTTGGCAGGACTTTTTAGCGCCTACTTTTCAGCTACTGGGCGAAGATTTGAAACAAACGATCGGTGGGAATCCAGCTTTCAGGGGAGTCCTCCCCCGAGTCTCTGGACGGCTGTGGGGCTGAGCGGCGAGCGTTAAAGCACTCAGTTTCGGTCCAGTAGGAGGCCTTTATTGAGTAAATTGTAACATGACGACCTATGTGATTTTGGCAGGACTTTTTAGCGCTTACTTTTGACCTAGTGCGCTAAGATTTGAAACAAACGATCGGTGGGAATCCAGCTTTCAGGGGAGTCCTCCCCCGAGTCTCTGGACGGCTGTGGGGACGAGCGGCGAGCGTTAAAGCACTCAGTTTCGCTCGAGTACCATGACGACCGATTTGACTTCGGCACGACTTTAGGTCGCTTAATTTCTACCTAGCGGGCTAAGAATTTACACAAACAAGCCTTGGGAATCCAGCTTTCAAGGGAGGCCTCTTCCAAGCCTCTCGGAGCTCGTGAGGCCGAACGGCGAGCGTCAAAGCACTCTGTTTCGCTCCAGTAGTAGGGTTTTATTGACTAAATTGTAACATGACGACCTATGTGACTTTGGCAGGACTTTTTAGCGCCTACTTTTCAGCTACTGGGCGAAGATTTGAAACAAACGATCGGTGGGAATCCAGCTTTCAGGGGAGGCCTCTTCCAAGCCTCTCGGAGGTCGTGGGGCCGAACGGCGAGCGTCAAAGCACTCGGTTTCGCTCCAGTAGGAGGCCTATATTGACTAAATTGTAACATGACAACCTATGTGACTTTGGCAGGACGTTTTAGCGCTTACTTTTGACCTAGTGCGCTAAGATTTGAAACAAACGATCGGTGGGAATCCAGCTTTCCGGGTCGTCCTCCCCCGAGTCTCTGGACGGCTGTGGGGCCGAGCGGCGAGCGTTAAAGCACTCAGTTTTGCTCGAGTACCATGACGACCGATTTGACTTCGGCACGACTTTAGTTCGCTTAATTTCTACCTAGCAGGCTAGGAATTTACACAAACAAGCCTTGGGAATCCAGCTTTCAAGGGAGGCCTCCCCCGAGTGTCTGGACGGCTGTGGGGCCGAGGGGCGAGCGTTAAAGCACTCAGTTTCGGTCCAGTAGGCGGACTTTATTGACTAAATTGTAACATGACGACCTATGTAATTTTGGCAGGACTTTTTAGCGCCTACTTTTCAGCTACTGGGCTAAGATTTGAAAGAAACGATCGGTGGGAATCCAGTTTACAGGGGAGGCCTCTTCCAAGCCTCTCGGAGGGCGTGGGCCCGAACGGCGAGCGTCAAAGCAATCGGTTTCGCTCCAGTAGTAGGCCTTTATTGACTAAATTGTAACATGACAACCTATGTGACTTTGGCAGGACTTTTTAGCGCTTACTTTTCAACTAGTGCGCTAAGATTTGAAACAAACGATCGGTGGGAATCCAGCTTTCAGGGGAGTCCTCCCCCGAGTCTCTGGACGGCTGTGGGGCCGAGCGGCGAGCGTCAAAGCACTCGGTTTCGCTCCAGTAGTAGGTCTTTATTGACTAAATTGTAACATAACGACCTATGTGACTTTGGCAAGACTTTTTTGCGCCTACTTTTCAGCTACTGGGCTAAGATTTGAAACAAACGATCGGTGGGAATCCAGCTTTTAGGGGAGGCCTCCCCCGAGTCTCTGGACGGCTGTGGGGCCGAGCGGCGAGCGTTAAAGCACTCAGTTTCGGTCCAGTAGGAGGCCTTTATTGGCTAAATTGTAACATGACGACCTATGTGATTTTGGCAGGACTTCTTAGCGCCTACTTTTCAGCTACTGGGCTAAGATTTTAAACAAACGATCGGTGGGAATCCAGCTTTCAGGGGAGGCCTCTTCCAAGCCTCTCGGAGGTCGTGGGGCCGAACGGCGAGCGTCAATGCACTCGGTTTCGCTCCAGTAGGAGGCCTATATTGACTAAATTGTAACATGACAACCTATGTGACTTTGGCAGGACGTTTTAGCGCTTACTTTTGACCTCGTGCGATAAGATTTGAAACAAACGATCGGTGGGAATCCAGCTTTCTGGGTAGTCCTCCCCCGAGTCTCTGGACGGCTGTGGGGCCGAGCGGCGAGCGTTAAAGCACTCAGTTTCACTCGAGTACCATGACGACCGATTTGACTTCGGCACGACTTTAGGTCGCTTAATTTCAGCCTAGCGGGCTAGGAATTCACACAGACAATCCTTGGGAATCCAGCTTTCAGGGGAGGCCACTTCCAAGCCTCTCAGAGGTCGTGGGGCCTATCGGCGAGCGTCAAAGCACTCTGTTTCGCTTCAGTAGTAGGCCTTTATTGACTAAATTGTAACATGACGACCTATGTGACTTTGGCAAGACTTTTTAGCACTTACTTTTGAGCTAGTGGGCTAAGATTTGAAACAAACGATCGGTGGGAATACAGCTTTCAGGGGAGGCCTCCCCCGAGTCTCTGGACAGCTGTGGGGCTGAACGGCGAGCGTCAAAGCACTTGGTTTCTCTCCAGTAGTAGGCCTTTATTGACTAAATTGTAACATGACGACCTATGTGACTTTGGCAGGACATTTTAGCGCCTAGTTTTGAGCTAGTGGGCTAAGATTTGAAACAAACGATCGGTGGGAATCCAGCTTTCAGGGGAAGCCTCACCCGAGTCTCTGGACGGCTGTGGGGCCGAGCGGCGAGCGTTAAAGCACTCAGTTTCGGTCCAGTAGGAGGCCTTTATTGACTAAATTGTAACATGACGACCTATGTGATTTTGGCAGGACTTTTTAGCGCTTACTTTTGACCTAGTTCGCTAAGATTTGAAACAAACGATCGGTGGGAATCCAGCTTTCAGGGGAGTCCTCTCCCGAGTCTCTGGACGGCTGTGGGGGCGAGCGTTAAAGCACTCAGTTTCGCTCGAGTACCATGACGACCGATTTGACTTCGGCACGACTTTAGGTCGCTTAATTTCTACCTAGCGGGCTAGGAATTTACACAAACAAGCCTTGGGAATCCAGCTTTCAAGGGAGGCCTCTTCCAAGCCTCTCGGAGCTCGTGAGGCCAAACGGCGAGCGTCAAAGCACTCTGTTTCGCTCCAGTAGTAGGGTTTTATTGACTAAATTGTAACATGACGACCTATGTGACTTTGGCAGGACTTTTTAGCGCCTACTTTTCAGCTACTGGGCGAAGATTTGAAACAAACGATCGGTGGGAATCCAGCTTTCAGGGGAGTCCTCCCCCGAGTCTCTGGACGGCTGTGGGGCTGAGCGGCGAGCGTTAAAGCACTCGGTTTCGCTCCAGTAGGAGGCCTATATTGACTAAATTGTAACATGACAACCTATGTGACTTTGGCAGGACTTTTTAGCGCTTACTTTTGACCTAGTGCGCTAAGATTTGAAACAAACGATCGGTGGGAATCCAGCTTTCCGGGTCGTCCTCCGCCGAGTCTCTGGACGGCTGTGGGGCCGAGCGGCGAGCGTTAAAGCACTCAGTTTTGCTCGAGTACCATGACGACCGATTTGACTTCGGCACGACTTTAGTTCGCTTAATTTCTACCTAGCAGGCTAGGAATTTACACAAACAAGCCTTGGGAATCCAGCTTTCAAGGGAGGCCTCCCCCGAGTGTCTGGACGGCTGTGGGGCCGAGGGGCGAGCGTTAAAGCACTCAGTTTCGGTCCAGTAGGCGGACTTTATTGACTAAATTGTAACATGACGACCTATGTGATTTTGGCAGGACTTTTTAGCGCCTACTTTTCAGCTACTGGGCTAAGATTTGAAAGAAACGATCGGTGGGAATCCAGCTTACAGGGGAGGCCTCTTCCAAGCCTCTCGGAGGGCGTGGGCCCGAACGGCGAGCGTCAAAGCAATCGGTTTCGCTCCAGTAGGAGGCCTATATTGACTAAATTGTAACATGACAACCTATGTGACTTTGGCAGGACGTTTTAGCGCTTACTTTTCAACTAGTGCGCTAAGATTTGAAACAAACGATCGGTGGGAATCCAGCTTTCAGGGGAGTCCTCCCCCGAGTCTCTGGACGGCTGTGGGGCCGAGCGGCGAGCGTCAAAGCACTCGGTTTCGCTCCAGTAGTAGGTCTTTATTGACTAAATTGTAACATAACGACCTATGTGACTTTGGCAAGACTTTTTTGCGCCTACTTTTCAGCTACTGGGCTAAGATTTGAAACAAACGATCGGTGGGAATCCAGCTTTTAGGGGAGGCCTCCCCCGAGTCTCTGGACGGCTGTGGGGCCGAGCGGCGAGCGTTAAAGCACTCAGTTTCGGTCCAGTAGGAGGCCTTTATTGGCTAAATTGTAACATGACGACCTATGTGATTTTGGCAGGACTTCTTAGCGCCTACTTTTCAGCTACTGGGCTAAGATTTTAAACAAACGATCGGTGGGAATCCAGCTTTCAGGGGAGGCCTCTTCCAAGCCTCTCGGAGGTCGTGGGGCCGAACGGCGAGCGTCAATGCACTCGGTTTCGCTCCAGTAGGAGGCCTATATTGACTAAATTGTAACATGACAACCTATGTGACTTTGGCAGGACGTTTTAGCGCTTACTTTTGACCTCGTGCGATAAGATTTGAAACAAACGATCGGTGGGAATCCAGCTTTCTGGGTAGTCCTCCCCCGAGTCTCTGGACGGCTGTGGGGCCGAGCGGCGAGCGTTAAAGCACTCAGTTTCACTCGAGTACCATGACGACCGATTTGACTTCGGCACGACTTTAGGTCGCTTAATTTCAGCCTAGCGGGCTAGGAATTCACACAGACAATCCTTGGGAATCCAGCTTTCAGGGGAGGCCACTTCCAAGCCTCTCAGAGGTCGTGGGGCTTATCGGCGAGCGTCAAAGCACTCGGTTTCGCTTCAGTAGTAGGCCTTTATTGACTAAATTGTAACATGACGACCTATGTGACTTTGGCAAGACTTTTTAGCACTTACTTTTGAGCTAGTGGGCTAAGATTTGAAACAAACGATCGGTGGGAATACAGCTTTCAGGGGAGGCCTCCCCCGAGTCTCTGGACAGCTGTGGGGCTGAACGGCGAGCGTCAAAGCACTTGGTTTCTCTCCAGTAGTAGGCCTTTATTGACTAAATTGTAACATGACGACCTATGTGACTTTGGCAGGACATTTTAGCGCCTAGTTTTGAGCTAGTGGGCTAAGATTTGAAACAAACGATCGGTGGGAATCCAGCTTTCAGGGGAAGCCTCACCCGAGTCTCTGGACGGCTGTGGGGCCGAGCGGCGAGCGTTAAAGCACTCAGTTTCGGTCCAGTAGGAGGCCTTTATTGACTAAATTGTAACATGACGACCTATGTGATTTTGGCAGGACTTTTTAGCGCTTACTTTTGACCTAGTTCGCTAAGATTTGAAACAAACGATCGGTGGGAATCCAGCTTTCAGGGGAGTCCTCTCCCGAGTCTCTGGACGGCTGTGGGGGCGAGCGTTAAAGCACTCAGTTTCGCTCGAGTACCATGACGACCGATTTGACTTCGGCACGACTTTAGGTCGCTTAATTTCTACCTAGCGGGCTAGGAATTTACACAAACAAGCCTTGGGAATCCAGCTTTCAAGGGAGGCCTCTTCCAAGCCTCTCGGAGCTCGTGAGGCCAAACGGCGAGCGTCAAAGCACTCTGTTTCGCTCCAGTAGTAGGGTTTTATTGACTAAATTGTAACATGACGACCTATGTGACTTTGGCAGGACTTTTTAGCGCCTACTTTTCAGCTACTGGGCGAAGATTTGAAACAAACGATCGGTGGGAATCCAGCTTTCAGGGGAGTCCTCCCCCGAGTCTCTGGACGGCTGTGGGGCTGAGCGGCGAGCGTTAAAGCACTCGGTTTCGCTCCAGTAGGAGGCCTATATTGACTAAATTGTAACATGACAACCTATGTGACTTTGGCAGGACTTTTTAGCGCTTACTTTTGACCTAGTGCGCTAAGATTTGAAACAAACGATCGGTGGGAATCCAGCTTTCCGGGTCGTCCTCCGCCGAGTCTCTGGACGGCTGTGGGGCCGAGCGGCGAGCGTTAAAGCACTCAGTTTTGCTCGAGTACCATGACGACCGATTTGACTTCGGCACGACTTTAGTTCGCTTAATTTCTACCTAGCAGGCTAGGAATTTACACAAACAAGCCTTGGGAATCCAGCTTTCAAGGGAGGCCTCCCCCGAGTGTCTGGACGGCTGTGGGGCCGAGGGGCGAGCGTTAAAGCACTCAGTTTCGGTCCAGTAGGCGGACTTTATTGACTAAATTGTAACATGACGACCTATGTGATTTTGGCAGGACTTTTTAGCGCCTACTTTTCAGCTACTGGGCTAAGATTTGAAAGAAACGATCGGTGGGAATCCAGCTTACAGGGGAGGCCTCTTCCAAGCCTCTCGGAGGGCGTGGGCCCGAACGGCGAGCGTCAAAGCAATCGGTTTCGCTCCAGTAGGAGGCCTATATTGACTAAATTGTAACATGACAACCTATGTGACTTTGGCAGGACGTTTTAGCGCTTACTTTTCAACTAGTGCGCTAAGATTTGAAACAAACGATCGGTGGGAATCCAGCTTTCAGGGGAGTCCTCCCCCGAGTCTCTGGACGGCTGTGGGGCCGAGCGGCGAGCGTCAAAGCACTCGGTTTCGCTCCAGTAGTAGGTCTTTATTGACTAAATTGTAACATAACGACCTATGTGACTTTGGCAAGACTTTTTTGCGCCTACTTTTCAGCTACTGGGCTAAGATTTGAAACAAACGATCGGTGGGAATCCAGCTTTTAGGGGAGGCCTCCCCCGAGTCTCTGGACGGCTGTGGGGCCGAGCGGCGAGCGTTAAAGCACTCAGTTTCGGTCCAGTAGGAGGCCTTTATTGGCTAAATTGTAACATGACGACCTATGTGATTTTGGCAGGACTTCTTAGCGCCTACTTTTCAGCTACTGGGCTAAGATTTTAAACAAACGATCGGTGGGAATCCAGCTTTCAGGGGAGGCCTCTTCCAAGCCTCTCGGAGGTCGTGGGGCCGAACGGCGAGCGTCAATGCACTCGGTTTCGCTCCAGTAGGAGGCCTATATTGACTAAATTGTAACATGACAACCTATGTGACTTTGGCAGGACGTTTTAGCGCTTACTTTTGACCTCGTGCGATAAGATTTGAAACAAACGATCGGTGGGAATCCAGCTTTCTGGGTAGTCCTCCCCCGAGTCTCTGGACGGCTGTGGGGCCGAGCGGCGAGCGTTAAAGCACTCAGTTTCACTCGAGTACCATGACGACCGATTTGACTTCGGCACGACTTTAGGTCGCTTAATTTCAGCCTAGCGGGCTAGGAATTCACACAGACAATCCTTGGGAATCCAGCTTTCAGGGGAGGCCACTTCCAAGCCTCTCAGAGGTCGTGGGGCCTATCGGCGAGCGTCAAAGCACTCGGTTTCGCTTCAGTAGTAGGCCTTTATTGACTAAATTGTAACATGACGACCTATGTGACTTTGGCAAGAGTTTTTAGCACTTACTTTTGAGCTAGTGGGCTAAGATTTGAAACAAACGATCGGTGGGAATACAGCTTTCAGGGGAGGCCTCCCCCGAGTCTCTGGACAGCTGTGGGGCCGAACGGCGAGCGTCAAAGCACTTGGTTTCTCTCCAGTAGTAGGCCTTTATTGACTAAATTGTAACATGACGACCTATGTGACTTTGGCAGGACATTTTAGCGCCTAGTTTTGAGCTAGTGGGCTAAGATTTGAAACAAACGATCGGTGGGAATCCAGCTTTCAGGGGAAGCCTCACCCGAGTCTCTGGACGGCTGTGGGGCCGAGCGGCGAGCGTTAAAGCACTCAGTTTCGGTCCAGTAGGAGGCCTTTATTGAGTAAATTGTAACATGACGACCTATGTGATTTTGGCAGGACTTTTTAGCGCTTACTTTTGACCTAGTGCGCTAAGATTTGAAACAAACGATCGGTGGGAATCCAGCTTTCAGGGGAGTCCTCCCCCGAGTCTCTGGACGGCGTTGGGGGCGAGCGTTAAAGCACTCAGTTTTGCTCGAGTACCATGACGACCGATTTGACTTCGGCACGACTTTAGGTCGCTTAATTTCTACCTAGCGGGCTAGGAATTCACACAAACAAGCCTTGGGAATCCAGCTTTCAAGGGAGGCCTCTTCCAAGCCTCTCGGAGCTAATGAGGCCGAACGGCGAGCGTCAAAGCACTCTGTTTCGCTCCAGTAGTAGGGTTTTTTTGACTAAATTTTAACATGACGACCTATGTGACTTTGGCAGGACTTTTTAGCGCCTACTTTTCAGCTACTGGGCGAAGATTTGAAACAAACGATCGGTGGGAATCCAGCTTTCAGGGGAAGCCTCACCCGAGTCTCTGGACGGCTGTGGGGCCGAGCTGCCAGCGTTAAAGCACTCAGTTTCGGTCCAGTAGGAGGCCTTTATTGAGTAAATTCTAACATGACGACCTATGTGATTTTTGCAGGACTTTTTAGCGCTTACTTTTGACCTAGTGCGCTAACATTTTAAACAAACGATCGGTGGGAATCCAGCTTTCAGGGGAGAACTCTTCCAAGCCTCTCAGAGGTCGTGAGGCCGAACGGCGAGCGTCAAAGCACTCGGTTTCGCTCCAGTAGTAGGCCTTTATTGACTAAATTGTAACATGACGACCGATGTGATTTTGGCAGGACTTTTTAGCACCTACTTTTCAGTTACTGGGCGAAGATTTGAAACAAACGATCGGTGGGAATCCAGCTTTCAGGGGAGGCCTCTTCCAAGCCTCTCGGAGGTTGTGGGGCCGAACGGCGAGCGTTAAAGCACTCAGTTTCTCTCCAGTAGTCGGCCTTTATTGACTAAATTGTAACATGACGACCTATGTGACTTTGGCAAGACTTTTTAGCGCCTACGTTTGAGCTAGTGGGCTAAGATTTAAAACAAACGATCGGTGGGAATCCAGCTTTCAGGGGAGGCCTCCCCCAAGACTCTGGACGGCTGTGGGGCCGAACGGCGAGCGTCAAAGCACTCGGTTTCGCTCCAGTAGGAGGCCTTTATTGACTAAATTGTGACATGACAACCTATGTGATTTTGGCAGGACTTTTTAGCGCTTACTTTTGACCTAGTGCGCTAAGATTTGAAACAAACGATCGGTGGGAATCCAGCTTTAAGGGGAGGCCCCCCCCCGAGTCTCTGGACGGCTGTGGGGCCGAGCGGCGAGCGTTAAAGCGCTCAGTTTTGCTCGAGGACCATGACGACCGATTTGACTTCGGCACGACTTTAGGTCGCTTAATTTCAGTCTAGCGGGCTAGGAATTCACACAGACAATCCTTGGGAATCCAGCTTTCAGGGGAGGCCTCTTCCAAGCCTCTCAGAGGTCGTGGGGCCGAACGGCGAGCGTCAAAGCACTCTGTTTCTCTCCAGTAGTAGGCCTTTATTGACTAAATTGTAACATGACGACCTATGTGACTTTGGCAGGACATTTTAGCGCCTAGTTTTGAGCTAGTGGGCTAAGATTGGAAACAAACGATCGGTGGGAATCCAGCTTTCAGGGGAGTCCTCCCCCAAGTCTCTGGACGGCTGTGGGGCCGAGCGGCGAGCGTTAAAGCACTCAGTTTCGGTCCAGTAGGAGGCCTTTATTGAGTAAATTGTAACATGACGACCTATGTGATTTTGGCAGGACTTTTTAGCACTTACTTTTGACCTAGTGCGCTAAGATTTGAAACACACGATCGGTGGGAATCCAGCTTTCAGGGGAGTCCACCCCCGAGTCTCTGGACGGCTGTGGGGCCGAGCGGCGAGCGTTAAAGCACTCTGTTTCGCTCGAGTACCATGACGACCGATTTGACTTCGGCACGACTTTAGGTCGCTTAATTTCTACCTAGCGGGCTAGGAATTTACACAAACAAGCCTTGGGAATCCAGCTTTCAAGGGAGGCCTCTTCCAAGCCTCTCGGAGCTCGTGAGGCCGAACGGCGAGCGTCAAAGCACTCTGTTTCGCTCCAGTAGTAGGGTTTTATTGACTAAATTGTAACATGACGACCTATGTGACTTTGGCAGGACTTTTTAGCGCCTAGTTTTGAGCTAGTGGGCTAAGATTGGAAACAAACGATCGGTGGGAATCCAGCTTTCAGGGGAGTCCTCCCCAAGTCTCTGGACGGCTGTGGGGCCGAGCGGCGAGCGTTAAAGCACTCAGTTTCGGTCCAGTAGGAGGCCTTTATTGAGTAAATTGTAACATGACGACCTATGTGACTTTGGCAGGACTTTTTAGCGCCTACTTTTATGCTACTGGGCGAAGATTTGAATCAAACGATCGGTGGGAATCCAGCTTTCAGGGGAAGCCTCACCCGAGTCTCTGGACGGCTGTGGGGGCCGAGCGGCGAGCGTTAAAGCACTCAGTTTCGCTCGAGTACCATGACGACCGATTTGACTTCGGCACGACTTTAGGTCGCTTAATTTCAGCCTAGCGGGCTAGGAATTCACACAGACAATCCTTGGGAATCCAGCTTTCAGGGGAGGCCACTTCCAAGCCTCTCAGAGGTCGTGGGGCCTATCGGCGAGCGTCAAAGCACTCGGTTTCGCTCCACTAGTAGGCCTTTATTGACTAAATTGTAACATGACGACCTATGTGACTTTGGCAAGACTGTTTAGCGCTTACTTTTGAGCTAGTGGGCTAAGATTTGAAACAAACGATCGGTGGGAATACAGCTTTCAGGGGAGGCCTCCCCCGAGTCTCTGGACAGCTGTGGGGCCGAACGGCGAGCGTCAAAGCACTTGGTTTCTCTCCAGTAGTAGGGTTTTATTGACTAAATTGTAACATGACGACCTATGTGACTTTGGCAGGACTTTTTAGCGCCTACTTTTCAGCTACTGGGCGAAGATTTGAAACAAACGATCGGTGGGAATCCAGCTTTCAGGGGAAGCCTCACCCGAGTCTCTGGACGGCTGTGGGGCCGAGCGGCGAGCGTTAAAGCACTCAGTTTCGGTCCAGTAGGAGGCCTTTATTGAGTAAATTGTAACATGACGACCTATGTGATTTTGGCAGGACTTTTTAGCGCTTACTTTTGACCTAGTGCGCTAAGATTTGAAACAAATGATCGGTGGGAATCCAGCTTTCAGGGGAGGCCTCACCCGAGTCTCTGGACGGCTGTGGGGCCGAGCGGCGAGCGTTAAAGCACTCAGTTTCGGTCCAGTAGGAGGCCTTTATTGAGTAAATTGTAACATGACGACCTATGTGATTTTGGCAGGACTTTTTAGCGCTTACTTTTGACCTAGTGCGCTAAGATTTGAAACAAACGATCGGTGGGAATCCAGCTTTCAGGGGAGTCCTCCCCCGAGTCTCTGGACGGCTGTGGGGCCGAGCGGCGAGCGTTAAAGCACTCAGTTTCGCTCGAGTACCATGACGACCGATTTGACTTCGGCACGACTTTAGTTCGCTTAATTTCTACCTAGCGGGCTAGGAATTTACACAAACAAGCCTTGGGAATCCAGCTTTCAAGGGAGGCCTCTTCCAAGCCTCTCAGAGCTCGTGAGGCCGAACGGCGAGCGTCAAAGCACTCTGTTTCGTCCAGTAGTAGGGTTCTATTGACTAAATTGTAACATGACGACCTATGTGACTTTGGCAGGACTTTTTAGCGCCTACTTTTCAGCTACTGGGCAAAGATTTGAAACAAACGATCGGTGGGAATCCAGCTATCAGGGGAGGCAACTTCCAAGCCTCTCGGAGGTCGTGGGCCCGAACGGCGAGCGTCAAAGCACTCGGTTTCGCTCCAGTCTTAGGCCTTTATTGACTAAATTGTAACATGACAACCTATGTGACTTTGGCAGGACTTTTTAGCGCTTACTTTTGACCTAGTGCGCTAAGATTTGAAACAAACGATCGGTGGGAATCCAGCTTTCAGGGGAGTCCTCCCCCGAGTCTCTGGACGGCTTTGGGGCCGAGCGGCGAGCGTTAAAGCACTCAGTTTCGGTCCAGTAGTAGGCCTTTATTGAATAAATTGTAACATGACGACATATGTGATTTTGGCAGGACTTTTTAGCGCTTACTTTTGAGCTAGTGGGCTAAGATTTGAAACACATTATCGGTGGGGATCCAGCTTTCAGGGGAGTCCTCCCCCGAGTATCTGGACGGATGTGGGGCCGAACGGCGAGCGTTAAAGCACCCAGTTTCGCTCGAGTACCATGACGACCGATTTGACTTCGGCACGACTTTAGGTCGCTTAATTTCAGCCTAGCGGGCTAGGAATTCACACAGACAATCCTTGGGAATCCAGCTTTCAGGGGAGACCTCTTCCAAGCCTCTCAGAGGTCGTGAGGCCGAACGGCGAGCGTCAAAGCACTCGGTTTCGCTCCAGTAGTAGGCCTTTTTTGACTAAATTGTAACATGACGACCGATGTGATTTTGGCAGGACTTTTTCGCGCCTACTTTTCAGCTACTGGGCGAAGATTTTAAACAAACGATCGGTGGGAATCCAGCTATCAGGGGAGGCCCCCCCCCGAGTCTCTGGACGGCTGTGGGGCCGAGCGGCGAGTGTTAAAGCACTCAGTTTCGGTCCAGTAGGAGGCCTTTATTGGCTAAATTGTAACATGACGACCTATGTGATTTTGGCAGGACTTCTTAGCGCCTACTTTTCAGCTACTGGGCTAAGATTTTAAACAAACGATCGGTGGGAATCCAGCTTTCAGGGGAGGCGTCTTCCAAGCCTCTCGGAGGTCGTGGGGCCGAAAGGCGAGCGTCAATGCACTCGGTTTCGCTCCAGTAGGAGGCCTATATTGACTAAATTTTAACATGACAACCTTTGTGACTTTGGCAGGACGTTTTAGCGCTTACTTTTGACCTAGTGCGCTAAGATTTGAAACAAACAATCGGTGGGAATCCAGCTTTCCGGGTAGTCCTCCCCCGAGTCTCTGGACGGCTGTGGGGCCGAGCGGCGAGCGTTAAAGCACTCAGTTTCGCTCGAGTACCATGACGACCGATTTGACTTCGGCACGACTTTAGGTCGCTTAATTTCTACCTAGCGGGCTAGGAATTTACACAAACAAGCCTTGGGAATCCAGCTTTCAAGGGAGGCCTCTTCCAAGCCTCTCAGAGCTCGTGAGGCCGAACGGCGAGCGTCAAAGCACTCTGTTTCGCTCCAGTAGTAGGGTTTTATTGACTAAATTGTAACATGACGACCTATGTGACTTTGGCAGGACTTTTTAGCGCCTACTTTTCAGCTACTGGGCGAAGATTTGAAACAAACGATCGGTGGGAATCCAGCTTTCAGGGGAAGCCTCACCCGAGTCTCTGGACGGCTGTGGGGCCGAGCGGCGAGCGTTAAAGCACTCAGTTTCGGTCCAGTAGGAGTTCTTTACCGAGTAAATTGTAACATGACGACCTATGTGATTTTGGCAGGACTTTTTAGCGCTTACTTTTGACCTAGTGCGCTAAGATTTGAAACAAACGATCGGTGGGAATCCAGCTTTCAGGGGAGTCCTCCCCTGAGTCTCTGGACGGCTGTGGGGCCGAGCGGCGAGCGTTAAAGCACTCAGTTTCGCTCGAGTACCATGACGACCGATTTGACTTCGGCACGACTTTAGGTCGCTTAATTTCTACCTAGCGGGCTAGGAATTTACACAAACAAGCCTTGGGAATCCAGCTTTCAAGGGAGGCCTCTTCCAAGCCTCTCGGAGCTCGTGAGGCCGAACGGCGAGCGTCAAAGCACTCTGTTTCGCTCCAGTAGTAGGGTTTTATTGACTAAATTGTAACATGACGACCTATGTGACTTTGGCAGGACTTTTTAGCGCCTACTTTTCAGCTACTGGGCGAAGATTTGAAACAAACGATCGGTGGGAATCCAGCTTTCAGGGGAAGCCTCACCCGAGTCTCTGGACGGCTGTGGGGCCGAGCGGCGAGCGTTAAAGCACTCAGTTTCGGTCCAGTAGGAGTTCTTTATTGAGTAAATTGTAACATGACGACCTATGTGATTTTGGCAGGACTTTTTAGCGCTTACTTTTGACTTAGTGCGCTAAGATTTGAAGCAAACGATCGGTGGGAATCCAGCTTTCAGGGGAGTCCTCCCCCGAGTCTCTGGACGGCTGTGGGGCCGAGCGGCGAGCGTTAAAGCACTCAGTTTCGGTCCAGTAGGAGGCCTTTATTGAGTAAATTGTAACATGACGACCTATGTGATTTTGGCAGGACTTTTTAGCGCTTACTTTTGACCTAGTGCGCTAAGATTTGAAACAAACGATCGGTGGGAATCCAGCTTTCAGGGGAGTCCTCCCCCGAGTCTCCGGACGGCTGTGGGGCCGAGCGGCGAGCGTTAAAGCACTCAGTTTCGCTCGAGTACCATGACGACCGATTTGACTTCGGCACGACTTTAGGTCGCTTAATTTCTACCTAGCGGGCTAGGAATTTACACAAACAAGCCTTGGGAATCCAGCTTTCAAGGGAGGCCTCTTCCAAGCCTCTCGGAGCTCGTGAGGCCGAACGGCGAGCGTCAAAGCACTCTGTTTCGCTCCAGTAGTAGGGTTTTATGGACTAAATTGTAACATGACGACCTATGTGACTTTGGCAGGACATTTTAGCGCCTAGTTTTGAGCTAGTGGGCTAAGATTGGAAACAAACGATCGGTGGGAATCCAGCTTTCAGGGGAGTCCTCCCCCAAGTCTCTGGACGGCTGTGGGGCCGAGCGGCGAGCGTTAAAGCACTCAGTTTCGGTCCAGTAGGAGGCCTTTATTGAGTAAATTGTAACATGACGACCTATGTGATTTTGGCAGGACGTTTTAGCACTTACTTTTGACCTAGTGCGCTAAGATTTGAAACACACGATCGGTGGGAATCCAGCTTTCAGGGGAGTCCTCCCCCGAGTCTCTGGACGGCTGTGGGGCCGAGCGGCGAGCGTTAAAGCACTCAGTTTCGCTCGAGTACCATGACGACCGATTTGACTTCGGCACGACTTTAGGTCGCTTAATTTCTACCTAGCGGGCTAGGAATTTACACAAACAAGCCTTGGGAATCCAGCTTTCAAGGGAGGCCTCTTCCAAGCCTCTCGGAGCTCGTGAGGCCGAACGGCGAGCGTCAAAGCACTCTGTTTCGCTCCAGTAGTAGGGTTTTATTGACTAAATTGTAACATGACGACCTATGTGACTTTGGCAGGACTTTTTAGCGCCTAGTTTTGAGCTAGTGGGCTAAGATTGGAAACAAACGATCGGTGGGAATCCAGCTTTCAGGGGAGTCCTCCCCCAAGTCTCTGGACGGCTGTGGGGCCGAGCGGCGAGCGTTAAAGCACTCAGTTTCGGTCCAGTAGGAGGCCTTTATTGAGTAAATTGTAACATGACGACCTATGTGACTTTGGCAGGACTTTTTAGCGCCTACTTTTCAGCTACTGGGCGAAGATTTGAAACAAACGATCGGTGGGAATCCAGCTTTCAGGGGAAGCCTCACCCGAGTCTCTGGACGGCTGTGGGGCCGAGCGGCGAGCGTTAAAGCACTCAGTTTCGCTCGAGTACCATGACGACCGATTTGACTTCGGCACGACTTTAGGTCGCTTAATTTCAGCCTAGCGGGCTAGGAATTCACACAGACAATCCTTGGGAATCCAGCTTTCAGGGGAGGCCACTTCCAAGCCTCTCAGAGGTCGTGGGGCCTATCGGCGAGCGTCAAAGCACTCGGTTTCGCTCCAGTAGTAGGCCTTTATTGACTAAATTGTAACATGACGACCTATGTGACTTTGGCAAGACTGTTTAGCGCTTACTTTTGAGCTAGTGGGCTAAGATTTGAAACAAACGATCGGTGGGAATACAGCTTTCAGGGGAGGCCTCCCCCGAGTCTCTGGACAGCTGTGGGGCCGAACGGCGAGCGTCAAAGCACTTGGTTTCTCTCCAGTAGTAGGGTTTTATTGACTAAATTGTAACATGACGACCTATGTGACTTTGGCAGGACTTTTTAGCGCCTACTTTTCAGCTACTGGGCGAAGATTTGAAACAAACGATCGGTGGGAATCCAGCTTTCAGGGGAAGCCTCACCCGAGTCTCTGGACGGCTGTGGGGCCGAGCGGCGAGCGTTAAAGCACTCAGTTTCGGTCCAGTAGGAGGCCTTTATTGAGTAAATTGTAACATGACGACCTATGTGATTTTGGCAGGACTTTTTAGCGCTTACTTTTGACCTAGTGCGCTAAGATTTGAAACAAACGATCGGTGGGAATCCAGCTTTCAGGGGAAGCCTCACCCGAGTCTCTGGACGGCTGTGGGGCCGAGCGGCGAGCGTTTAAAGCACTCAGTTTCGGTCCAGTAGGAGGCCTTTATTGAGTAAATTGTAACATGACGACCTATGTGATTTTGGCAGGACTTTTTAGCGCTTACTTTTGACCTAGTGCGCTAAGATTTGAAACAAACGATCGGTGGGAATCCAGCTTTCAGGGGAGTCCTCCCCCGAGTCTCTGGACGGCTGTGGGGCCGAGCGGCGAGCGTTAAAGCACTCAGTTTCGCTCGAGTACCATGACGACCGATTTGACTTCGGCACGACTTTAGTTCGCTTAATTTCTACCTATCGGGCTAGGAATTTACACAAACAAGCCTTGGGAATCCAGCTTTCAAGGGAGGCCTCTTCCAAGCCTCTCAGAGCTCGTGAGGCCGAACGGCGAGCGTCAAAGCACTCTGTTTCGTCCAGTAGTAGGGTTCTATTGACTAAATTGTAACATGACGACCTATGTGACTTTGGCAGGACTTTTTAGCGCCTACTTTTCAGCTACTGGGCGAAGATTTGAAACAAACGATCGGTGGGAATCCAGCTATCAGGGGAGGCCACTTCCAAGCCTCTCGGAGGTCGTGGGCCCGAACGGCGAGCGTCAAAGCACTCGGTTTCGCTCCAGTCTTAGGCCTTTATTGACTAAATTGTAACATGACAATCTATGTGACTTTGGCAGGACTTTTTAGCGCTTACTTTTGACCTAGTGCGCTAAGATTTGAAACAAACGATCGGTGGGAATCCAGCTTTCAGGGGAGTCCTCCCCCGAGTCTCTGGACGGCTTTGGGGCCGAGCGGCGAGCGTTAAAGCACTCAGTTTCGGTCCAGTAGTAGGCCTTTATTGAATAAATTGTAACATGACGACATATGTGATTTTGGCAGGACTTTTTAGCGCTTACTTTTGAGCTAGTGGGCTAAGATTTGAAACACATTATCGGTGGGAATCCAGCTTTCAGGGGAGTCCTCCCCCGAGTATCTGGACGGATGTGGGGCCGAACGGCGAGCGTTAAAGCACCCAGTTTCGCTCGAGTACCATGACGACCGATTTGACTTCGGCACGACTTTAGGTCGCTTAATTTCAGCCTAGCGGGCTAAGAATTCACACAGACAATCCTTGGGAATCCAGCTTTCAGGGGAGAACTCTTCCAAGCCTCTCAGAGGTCGTGAGGCCGAACGGCGAGCGTCAAAGCACTCGGTTTCGCTCCAGTAGTAGGCCTTTTTTGACTAAATTGTAACATGACGACCGATGTGATTTTGGCAGGACTTTTTCGCGCCTACTTTTCAGTTACTGGGCGAAGATTTGAAACAAACGATTGGTGGGAATCCAGCTTTCAGGGGAGGCCTCTTCCAAGCCTCTCGGAGGTTGTGGGGCCGAACGGCGAGCGTTAAAGCACTCAATTTCTCTCCAGTAGTCGGCCTTTATTGACTAAATTGTAACATGACGACCTATGTGACTTTGGCAAGACTTTTTAGCGCCTACGTTTGAGCTAGTGGGCTAAGATTTGAAACAAACGATCGGTGGGAATCCAGCTTTCAGGGGAGGCCTCCCCCGAGACTCTGGACGGCTGTGGGGCCGAGCGGCGAGGCGAGCGTTAAAGCACTCAGTTTCGGTCCAGTAGGAGGCCTTTATTGGCTAAATTGTAACATGACGACCTATGTGATTTTGGCAGGACTTCTTAGCGCCTACTTTTCAGCTACTGGGCTAAGATTTTAAACAAACGATCGGTGGGAATCCAGCTTTCAGGGGAGGCCTCTTCCAAGCCTCTCGGAGGTCGTGGGGCCGAACGGCGAGCGTCAAAGTACTCGGTTTCGCTCCAGTAGGAGGCCTATATTGACTAAATTGTAACATGACAACCTATGTGACTTTGGCAGGACGTTTTAGCGCTTACTTTTGACCTAGTGCGCTAAGATTTGAAACAAACGATCGGTGGGAATTCAGCTTTCCGGGTAGTCCTCCCCCGAGTCTCTGGACGGCTGTGGGGCCGAGCGGCGAGCGTTAAAGCACTCAGTTTCGCTCGAGTACCATGACGACCGATTTGACTTCGGCACGACTTTAGGTCGCTTAATTTCAGCCTAGCGGGCTAGGAATTCACACAGACAATCCTTGGGAATCCAGCTTTCAGGGGAGGCCTCTTCCAAGCCTCTCGGAGGTCGTGGGGCAGAACAGCGAGCGTTAAAGCACTCAGTTTCGGTCCAGTAGGAGGCCTTTATTGACTAAATTGTAACATGACTACCTATGTGACTTTGGCAAGACTTTTTAGCGCCTACCTTTGAGCTAGTGGGCTAAGATTTGAGAAAAACGATCGGTGGGAATCCAGCTTTTAGGGGAGGCCGCTTCCAAGCCTCTCGGAGGTCGTGGGCCCGAACGGCGAGCGTCAAAGCACTCGGTTTCGCTCGAGTACCATGACGACCGATTTGACTTGGGCACGACTTTAGGTCGCCTAATTTCTTCCTAGCGGGCTAGGAATTTACACAGACAAGCCTTGGGAATCCAGCTTTCAGGGGAGGCCACTTCCAAGCCTCTCAGAGGTTGTGGGGCCTAACGGCGAGCGTCAAAGCACTCTGTTTCGCTCCAGTAGTAGGGTTTTATTGACTAAATTGTAACATGACGACCTATGTGACTTTGGCAGGACTTTTTAGCGCCTACTTTTCAGCTACTGGGCGAAGATTTGAAACAAACGATCGGTGGGAATCCAGCTTTCAGGGGAAGCCTCCCCGAGTCTCTGGACGGCTGTGGGGCCGAGCGGCGAGCGTTAAAGCACTCAGTTTCGGTCCAGTAGGAGTTCTTTATTGAGTAAATTGTAACATGACGACCTATGTGATTTTGGCAGGACTTTTTAGCGCTTACTTTTGACTTAGTGCGCTAAGATTTGAAGCAAACGATCGGTGGGAATCCAGCTTTCAGGGGAGTCCTCTTCCAAGCCTCTCGGAGCTCGTGAGGCCGAACGGCGAGCGTCAAAGCACTCTGTTTCGCTCCAGTAGTAGGGTTTTTTGGACTAAATTGTAACATGACGACCTATGTGACTTTGGCAGGACATTTTAGCGCCTAGTTTTGAGCTAGTGGGCTAAGATTGGAAACAAACGATCGGTGGGAATCCAGCTTTCAGGGGAGTCCTCCCCCAAGTCTCTGGACGGCTGTGGGGCCGAGCGGCGAGCGTTAAAGCACTCAGTTTCGGTCCAGTAGGAGGCCTTTATTGAGTAAATTGTAACATGACGACCTATGTGATTTTGGCAGGACGTTTTAGCACTTACTTTTGACCTAGTGCGCTAAGATTTGAAACACACGATCGGTGGGAATCCAGCTTTCAGGGGAGTCCTCCCCCGAGTCTCTGGACGGCTGTGGGGGCCGAGCGGCGAGCGTTAAAGCACTCAGTTTCGCTCGAGTACCATGACGACCGATTTGACTTCGGCACGACTTTAGGTCGCTTAATTTCTACCTAGCGGGCTAGGAATTTACACAAACAAGCCTTGGGAATCCAGCTTTCAAGCGAGGCCTCTTCCAAGCCTCTCGGAGCTCGTGAGGCCGAACGGCGAGCGTCAAAGCACTCTGTTTCGCTCCAGTAGTAGGGTTTTATTGACTAAATTGTAACATGACGACCTATGTGACTTTGGCAGGACTTTTTAGCGCCTAGTTTTGAGCTAGTGGGCTAAGATTGGAAACAAACGATCGGTGGGAATCCAGCTTTCAGGGGAGTCCTCCCCCAAGTCTCTGGACGGCTGTGGGGCCGAGCGGCGAGCGGAAAAGCACTCAGTTTCGGTCCAGTAGGAGGCCTTTATTGAGTAAATTGTAACATGACGACCTATGTGACTTTGGCAGGACTTTTTAGCGCCTACTTTTCAGCTACTGGGCGAAGATTTGAAACAAACGATCGGTGGGAATCCAGCTTTCAGGGGAAGCCTCACCCGAGTCTCTGGACGGCTGTGGGGCCGAGCGGCGAGCGTTAAAGCACTCAGTTTCGCTCGAGTACCATGACGACCGATTTGACTTCGGCACGACTTTAGGTCGCTTAATTTCAGCCTAGCGGGCTAGGAATTCACACAGACAATCCTTGGGAACCCAGCTTTCAGGGGAGGCCACTTCCAAGCCTCTCAGAGGTCGTGGGGCCTATCGGCGAGCGTCAAAGCACTCGGTTTCGCTCCAGTAGTAGGCCTTTATTGACTAAATTGTAACATGACGACCTATGTGACTTTGGCAAGACTGTTTAGCGCTTACTTTTGAGCTAGTGGGCTAAGATTTGAAACAAACGATCGGTGGGAATACAGCTTTCAGGGGAGGCCTCCCCCGAGTCTCTGGACAGCTGTGGGGCCGAACGGCGAGCGTCAAAGCACTTGGTTTCTCTCCAGTAGTAGGGTTTTATTGACTAAATTGTAACATGACGACCTATGTGACTTTGGCAGGACTTTTTAGCGCCTACTTTTCAGCTACTGGGCGAAGATTTGAAACAAACGATCGGTGGGAATCCAGCTTTCAGGGGAAGCCTCACCCGAGTCTCTGGACGGCTGTGGGGCCGAGCGGCGAGCGTTTAAAGCACTCAGTTTCGGTCCAGTAGGAGGCCTTTATTGAGTAAATTGTAACATGACGACCTATGTGATTTTGGCAGGACTTTTTAGCGCTTACTTTTGACCTAGTGCGCTAAGATTTGAAACAAACGATCGGTGGGAATCCAGCTTTCAGGGGAAGCCTCACCCGAGTCTCTGGACGGCTGTGGGGCCGAGCGGCGAGCGTTAAAGCACTCAGTTTCGGTCCAGTAGGAGGCCTTTATTGAGTAAATTGTAACATGACGACCTATGTGATTTTGGCAGGACTTTTTAGCGCTTACTTTTGACCTAGTGCGCTAAGATTTGAAACAAACGATCGGTGGGAATCCAGCTTTCAGGGGAGTCCTCCCCCGAGTCTCTGGACGGCTGTGGGGCCGAGTGGCGAGCGTTAAAGCACTCAGTTTCGCTCGAGTACCATGACGACCGATTTGACTTCGGCACGACTTTAGTTCGCTTAATTTCTACCTATCGGGCTAGGAATTTACACAAACAAGCCTTGGGAATCCAGGTTTCAAGGGAGGCCTCTTCAAAGGCTCTCAGAGCTCGTGAGGCCGAACGGCGAGCGTCAAAGCACTCTGTTTCGTCCAGTAGTAGGGTTCTATTGACTAAATTGTAACATGACGACCTATGTGACTTTGGCAGGACTTTTTAGCGCCTACTTTTCAGCTACTGGGCGAAGATTTGAAACAAACGATCGGTGGGAATCCAGCTATCAGGGGAGGCCACTTCCAAGACTCTCGGAGGTCGTGGGCCCGAACGGCGAGCGTCAAAGCACTCGGTTTCGCTCCAGTCTTAGGCCTTTATTGACTAAATTGTAACATGACAACCTATGTGACTTTGGCAGGACTTTTTAGCGCTTACTTTTGACCTAGTGCGCTAAGATTTGAAACAAACGATCGGTGGGAATCCAGCTTTCAGGGGAGTCCTCCCCCGAGTATCTGGACGGATGTGGGGCCGAACGGCGAGCGTTAAAGCACCCAGTTTCGCTCGAGTACCATGACGACCGATTTGACTTCGGCACGACTTTAGGTCGCTTAATTTCAGCCTAGCGGGCTAGGAATTCACACAGACAATCCTTGGGAATCCAGCTTTCAGGGGAGAACTCTTCCAAGCCTCTCAGAGGTCGTGAGGCCGAACGGCGAGCGTCAAAGCACTCGGTTTCGCTCCAGTAGTAGGCCTTTTTTTGACTAAATTGTAACATGACGACCGATGTGATTTTGGCAGGACTTTTTCGCGCCTACTTTTCAGTTACTGGGCGAAGATTTGAAACAAACGATCGGTGGGAATCCAGCTTTCAGGGGAGGCCTCTTCCAAGCCTCTCGGAGGTTGTGGGGCCGAACGGCGAGCGTTAAAGCACTCAGTTTCTCTCCAGTAGTCGGCCTTTATTGACTAAATTGTAACATGACGACCTATGTGACTTTGGCAAGACTTTTTAGCGCCTACGTTTGAGCTAGTGGGCTAAGATTTGAAACAAACGATCGGTGGGAATCCAGCTTTCAGGGGAGGCCTCCCCCGAGACTCTGGACGGCTGTGGGGCCGAGCGGCGAGGCGAGCGTTAAAGCACTCAGTTTCGGTCCAGTAGGAGGCCTTTATTGGCTAAATTGTAACATGACGACCTATGTGATTTTGGCAGGACTTCTTAGCGCCTACTTTTCAGCTACTGGGCTAAGATTTTAAACAAACGATCGGTGGGAATCCAGCTTTCAGGGGAGGCCTCTTCCAAGCCTCTCGGAGGTCGTGGGGCCGAACGGCGAGCGTCAAAGCACTCGGTTTCGCTCCAGTAGGAGGCCTATATTGACTAAATTGTAACATGACAACCTATGTGACTTTGGCAGGACGTTTTAGCGCTTACTTTTGACCTAGTGCGCTAAGATTTGAAACAAACGATCGGTGGGAATCCAGCTTTCCGGGTAGTCCTCCCCCGAGTCTCTGGACGGCTGTGGGGCCGAGCGGCGAGCGTTAAAGCATTCAGTTTCGCTCGAGTACCATGACGACCGATTTGACTTCGGCACGACTTTAGGTCGCTTAATTTCAGCCTAGCGGGCTAGGAATTCACACAGACAATCCTTGGGAATCCAGCTTTCAGGGGAGGCCTCTTCCAAGCCTCTCGGAGGTCGTGGGGCTGAACAGCGAGCGTTAAAGCACTCAGTTTCGGTCCAGTAGGAGGCCTTTATTGACTAAATTGTAACATGACTACCTATGTGACTTTGGCAAGACTTTTTAGCGCCTACCTTTGAGCTAGTGGGCTAAGATTTGAGAAAAACGATCGGTGGGAATCCAGCTTTTAGGGGAGGCCGCTTCCAAGCCTCTCGGAGGTCGTGGGCCCGAACGGCGAGCGTCAAAGCACTCGGTTTCGCTCGAGTACCATGACGACCGATTTGACTTGGGCACGACTTTAGGTCGCCTAATTTCTTCCTAGCGGGCTAGGAATTTACACAGACAAGCCTTGGGAATCCAGCTTTCAGGGGAGGCCACTTCCAAGCCTCTCAGAGGTTGTGGGGCCTAACGGCGAGCGTCAAAGCACTCGGTTTCGCTCCAGTCTTAGGCCTTTATTGACTAAATTGTAACATGACAACCTATGTGACTTTGGCAGGACGTTTTAGCGCTTACTTTTGACCTAGTGCGCTAAGATTTGAAACAAACGATCGGTGGGAATCCAGCTTTCAGGGGAGTCCTCCCCCGAGTCTCTGGACGGCTTTGGGGCCGAGCGGCGAGCGTTAAAGCACTCAGTTTCGGTCCAGTAGTAGGCCTTTATTGAATAAATTGTAACATGACGACCTATGTGATTTTGGCAGGACTTTTTAGCGCTTACTTTTGAGCTAGTGGGCTAAGATTTGAAACACATTATCGGTGGGAATCCAGCTTTCAGGGGAGTCCTCCCCCGAGTATCTGGACGGATGTGGGGCCGAACGGCGAGCTTTAAAGCACTCAGTTTCGCTCGAGTACCATGACGACCGATTTGACTTCGGCACGAATTTAGGTCGCTTAATTTCAGCCTAGCGGGCTAGGAATTCACACAGACAATCCTTGGGAATCCAGATTTCAGGGGAGGCCACTTCCAAGCCTCTCAGAGGTCGTGGGGCCTATCGGCGAGCGTCAAAGCACTCGGTTTCGCTCCAGTAGTAGGCCTTTATTGACTAAATTGTAACATGACAACCTATGTGACTTTGGCAGGACGTTTTAGCGCTTACTTTTGACCTAGTGCGCTAAGATTTGAAACAAACGATCGGTGGGAATCCAGCTTTCCGGGTAGTCCTCCCCCGAGTCTCTGGACGGCTGTGGGGCCGAGCGGCGAGCGTTAAAGCACTCAGTTTCGCTCGAGTACCATGACGACCGATTTGACTTCGGCACGACTTTAGGTCGCTTAATTTCAGCCTAGCGGGCTAGGAATTCACACAGACAATCCTTGGGAATCCAGCTTTCAGGGGAGGCCTCTTCCAAGCCTCTCGGAGGTCGTGGGGCCGAACAGCGAGCGTTAAAGCACTCAGTTTCGGTCCAGTAGGAGGCCTTTATTGACTAAATTGTAACATGACGACCTATGTGACTTAGGCAGGACTTTTTTGCGCCAACTTTTCAGCTACTGGGCTAAGATTTGAAACAAACGATCGGTGGGAATCCAGCTTTCAGGGGAGGCCTCCCCTGAGCCTCTGGAAGGCTGTGGGGACGAGCGGCGAGCATTAAAGCACTCAGTTACGGTCCAGTAGGAGGCCTTTATTGACTAAATTGTAACATGACGACCTATGTGATTTTGGCAGGAATTTCTAGCGCCTACTTTTCAGCTACTGGGCTAAGATTTGAAACAAACGATCGGTGGGAATCCAGCTTTCAGGGGAGGCCTCTTCCAAGCCTCTCGGAGGTTGTGGGGCCGAACGGCGAGCATTAAAGCACTCAGTTCCGGTCCAGTAGGAGGCCTTTATTGACTAAATTGTAACATGACGACCTCTGTGATTTTGGCAGGACATTTTATCGCTTACTTTTATAGTTAGTGGGCTAAGATTTGAAACACATTATCGGTGGGAATCCAGCTTTCAGGGGAGTCCTCCCCCGAGTTTCTGAACGGCTGTGGGGCCGAGCGGCGAGCGTTAAAGCACTCAGTTTCGCTCGAGTACCAATACGACCGATTTGACTTCGGCACGACTTTAGGTCGCTTAATTTCAGCCTAGCGGGCTAGGAATTCACACAGACAATCCTTGGGAATCCAGCTTTCAGGGGAGGCCTCTTCCAAGCCTCTCGGAGGTCGTGGGGCCGAACAGCGAGCGTTAAAGCACTCAGTTTCGGTCCAGTAGGAGGCCTTTATTGACTAAATTGTAACATGACTACCTATGTGACTTTGGCAAGACTTTTTAGCACCTACCTTTGAGCTAGTGGGCTAAGATTTGAGAAAGACGATCGGTGGGAATCCAGCTTTTAGGGGAGGCCGCTTCCAAGCCTCTCGGAGGTCGTGGGCCCGAACGGCGAGCGTCAAAGCACTCTGTTTCGCTCGAGTATCATGACGACCGATTTGACTTCGGCACGACTTTAGGTCGCCTAATCTCTGCCTAGCGGGCTAGGAATTTACACAGACAAGCCTTGGGAATCCAGCTTTCAGGGGAGGCCACTTCCAAGCCTCTCAGAGGTTGTGGGCCTGAACGGCGAGCGTCAAAGAACTCTGTTACGCTCCAGTAGTAGGCCTTTATTGACTAAATTGTAACATGACAACCTTTGTGACTTTGGCAGGACTTTTTAGCGCTTACTTTTCACCTAGTGCGCTAAGATTTGAAACAAACGATTGGTGGGAATCCAGCTTCCAGGGGAATCCTCCCCCGAGTCTCTGGACGGCTGTGGGGCCGAGCGGCGAGCGTTAAAGCACTCAGTTTCGGTCCAGTAGGAGGCCTTTATTGGCTAAATTGTAACATGACGACCTATGTGATTTTGGCAGGACTTCCTAGCGCCTACTTTTCAGCTACTGGGCTAAGATTTGAAACAAACGATCGGTGGGAATCCAGCTTTCAGGGGAGGCCTCTTCCAAGCCTCTCGGAGGTCGTGGGACCGAACGGCGAGCGTCATAGCATTCGGTTTCTCGACAGTAGTAGGCCTTTATTGACTAAATTGTAACATGACGACCAATGTGACTTTGGTAAGACTTTTTAGCGCCTACTTTTAAGCTAGTGGGCTAAGATTTGAAACAAACGATCGGTGGGAATCCAGCTTTCAGGGGAGGCCTCCCCCGAGTGTCTGGACGGCTGTGGGGCCGTGCGGCGAGCGTTAAAGCACTCAGTTTCGGTCCAGTCGGCGGACTTTATTGACTAAATTGTAACCTGACGACCTATGTGATTTTGGCAGGACTTTTTAGCGCCTACTTTTCAGCTACTGGGCTAAGATTTGGAAGAAACGATCGGTGGGAATCCAGCTTTCAGGGGAGGCCTCTTCCAAGCCTCTCGGAGGTCGTGGGCCCGAACGGCGAGCGTCAAAGCACTCGGTTTCGCTCCAGTAGTAGGCCTTTTTTGACTAAATTGTAACATGACAACCTATGTGACTTTGGCAGGACTTTTTAGCGTTTACTTTTCACCTCGTGCGCTAAGATTTGAAACAAAAGATCGGTGGGAATCCAGCTTTCAGGGGAGGCCTCCCCCGAGTCTCTGGACGGCTGTGGGGCCGAGCGGCGAGCGTTAAAGCACTCAGTTTCGGTCCAGTAGGAGGCCTTTATTGACTAAATTGTAACATGACGACCTATGTGATTTTGGCAGGACTTTTTAGCGCCTACTTTTCAGTTACTGGGCGAATATTTGAAAGAAACGATCGGTGGGAATCCAGCTTTCAGGGGAGGCCTCTTCCAAGCCTCTCGGAGGTCGTGGGCCCGAACGGCGAGCGTCAAAGCACTCGGTTTCGCTCCAGTAGTAGGCCTTTATTGACTAAATTGTAACATGACAACCTATGTGACTTTGGCAGGACTTTTTAGCGTTTACTTTTCACCTCGTGCGCTAAGATTTGAAACAAACGATCGGTGGGAATCCAGCTTTCAGGGGAGGCCTCCCCCGAGTCTCTGGACGGCTGTGGGGCCGAGCGGCGAGCGTTAAAGCACTCAGTTTCGGTCCAGTAGGAGGCCTTTATTGACTAAATTGTAACATGACGACCTATGTGATTTTGGCAGGACTTTTTAGCGCCTACTTTTCAGTTACTGGGCGAAGATTTGAAACAAACAATCGGTGGGAATCCAGCTTTCAGGGGAGGCCTACCCCGAGTCTCTGGACTGCTGTGGGGCCGAGCGGCGACCGTTAAAGCACTCAGTTTCGCTCGTTATCATGACGACCGATTTGACTTCGGCACGACTTTAGGTCGCTTAATTTCAGCCTAGCGGGCTAGGAATTCACACAGACAATCCTTGGGAATCCAGTTTTCAGGGGAGGCCACTTCCAAGCCTCTCAGAGGTCGTGGGGCCGAACAGCGAGCGTCAAAGCACTCGGTTTCGCTCCAGTAGAAGGCCTTTATTGACTAAATTGTAACATGACGACCTATGTGATTTTGGCAGGAATTTTTAGCGCCTACTTTTCAGCTACTGGGCTAAGATTTGAAACAAACGATCGGTGGGAATCCAGCTTTCAGGGGAGACCTCTTCCAAGCCTCTCGGAGGTTGTGGGGCCGAACGGCGAGCATTAAAGCACTCAGTTCCGGTCCAGTAGGAGGCCTTTATTGACTAAATTGTAACATGACTACCTATGTGACTTTGGCAAGACTTTTTAGCGCCTACCTTTGAGCTAGTGGGCTAAGATTTGAGAAAAACGATCGGTGGGAATCCAGCTTTTAGGGGAGGCCGCTTCCAAGCCTCTCGGAGGTCGTGGGCCCGAACGGCGAGCGTCAAAGCACTCGGTTTCGCTCGAGTATCATGACGACCGATTTGACTTCGGCACGACTTTAGGTCGCCTAATTTCTGCCTAGCGGGCTAGGAATTCACACAGACAATCCTTGGGAATCCAGCTTTCAGGGGAGGCCTCTTCCAAGCCTCTTGGAGGTCGTGGGGCCGAACAGCGAGCGTCAAAGCACTCGGTTTCGCTCCAGTCTTAGGCCTTTATTGACTAAATTGTAACATGACAACCTATGTGACTTTGGCAGGACGTTTTAGCGCTTACTTTTGACCTAGTGCGCTAAGATTTGAAACAAACGATCGGTGGGAATCCAGCTTTCAGGGGAGTCCTCCCCCGAGTCTCTGGACGGCTTTGGGGCCGAGCGGCGAGCGTTAAAGCACTCAGTTTCGGTGCAGTAGTAGGCCTTTATTGAATAAATTGTAACATGACGACCTATGTGATTTTGGCAGGACTTTTTAGCGCTTACTTTGAGCTAGTGGGCTAAGATTTGAAACACATTATCGGTGGGATTCCAGCTTTCAGGGGAGTCCTCCCCCGAGTATCTGGACGGATGTGGGGCCGAACGGCGAGCTTTAAAGCACTCAGTTTCGCTCGAGTACCATGACGACCGATTTGACTTCGGCACGAATTTAGGTCGCTTAATTTCAGCCTAGCGGGCTCGGAATTCACACAGACAATCCTTGGGAATCCAGATTTCAGGGGAGGCCACTTCCAAGCCTCTCAGAGGTCGTGGGGCCTATCGGCGAGCGTCAAAGCACTCGGTTTCGGTCCAGGAGTAGGCCTTTATTGACTAAATTGTAACATGACGACCTATGTGACTTAGGCAGGACTTTTTTGCGCCAACTTTTCAGCTACTGGGCTAAGATTTGAAACAAACGATCGGTGGGAATCCAGCTTTCAGGGGAGGCCTCCCCTGAGCCTCTGGAAGGCTGTGGGGCCGAGCGGCGAGCATTAAAGCACTCAGTTACGGTCCAGTAGTAGGCCTTTATTGAATAAATTGTAACATGACGACCTATGTGATTTTGGCAGGACTTTTTAGCGCTTACTTTTGAGCTAGTGGGCTAAGATTTGAAACACATTATCGGTGGGAATCCAGCTTTCAGGGGAGTCCTCCCCCGAGTATCTGGACTGATGTGGGGCCGAACGGCGAGCTTTAAAGCACTCAGTTTCGCTCGAGTACCATGACGACCGATTTGACTTCGGCACGAATTTAGGTCGCTTAATTTCAGCCTAGCGGGCTAGGAATTCACACAGACAATCCTTGGGAATCCAGATTTCAGGGGAGGCCACTTCCAAGCCTCTCAGAGGTCGTGGGGCCTATCGGCGAGCGTCAAAGCACTCGGTTTCGGTCCAGGAGTAGGCCTTTATTGACTAAATTGTAACATGACGACCTATGTGACTTAGGCAGGACTTTTTTGCGCCAACTTTTCAGCTACTGGGCTAAGATTTGAAACAAACGATCGGTGGGAATCCAGCTTTCAGGGGAGGCCTTTCCTGAGCCTCTGGAAGGCTGTGGGGCCGAGCGGCGAGCATTAAAGCACTCAGTTACGGTCCAGTAGGAGGCCTTTATTGACTAAATTGTAACATGACGACCTATGTGATTTTGGCAGGAATTTCTAGCGCCTACTTTTCAGCTACTGGGCTAAGATTTGAAACAAACGATCGGTGGGAATCCAGCTTTCAGGGGAGGCCTCTTCCAAGCCTCTCGGAGGTTGTGGGGCCGAACGGCGAGCATTAAAGCACTCAGTTCCGGTCCAGTAGGAGGCCTTTATTGACTAAATTGTAACATGACGACCTCTGTGATTTTGGCAGGACATTTTATCGCTTACTTTTATAGTTAGTGGGCTAAGATTTGAAACACATTATCGGTGGGAATCCAGCTTTCAGGGGAGTCCTCCCCCGAGTTTCTGAACGGCTGTGGGGCCGAGCGGCGAGCGTTAAAGCACTCAGTTTCGCTCGAGTACCAATACGACCGATTTGACTTCGGCACGACTTTAGGTCGCTTAATTTCAGCCTAGCGGGCTAGGAATTCACACAGACAATCCTTGGGAATCCAGCTTTCAGGGGAGGCCTCTTCCAAGCCTCTCGGAGGTCGTGGGGCCGAACAGCGAGCGTTAAAGCACTCAGTTTCGGTCCAGTAGGAGGCCTTTATTGACTAAATTGTAACATGACTACCTATGTGACTTTGGCAAGACTTATTAGCGCCTACCTTTGAGCTAGTGGTCTAAGATTTGAGAAAAACGATCGGTGGGAATCCAGCTTTTAGGGGAGGCCGCTTCCAAGCCTCTCGGAGGTCGTGGGCCCGAACGGCGAGCGTCAAAGCACTCTGTTTCGCTCGAGTATCATGACGACCGATTTGACTTCGGCACGACTTTAGGTCGCCTAATTTCTGCCTAGCGGGCTAGGAATTTACACAGACAAGCCTTGGGAATCCAGCTTTCAGGGGAGGCCACTTCCAAGCCTCTCAGAGGTTGTGGGGCCTAACGGCGAGCGTCAAAGCACTCGGTTTCGCTCCAGTCTTAGGCCTTTATTGACTAAATTGTAACATGACAACCTATGTGACTTTGGCAGGACGTTTTAGCGCTTACTTTTGACCTAGTGCGCTAAGATTTGAAACAAACGATCGGTGGGAATCCAGCTTTCAGGGGAGTCCTCCCCCGAGTCTCTGGACGGCTTTGGGGCCGATCGGCGAGCGTTAAAGCACTCAGTTTCGGTCCAGTAGTAGGCCTTTATTGAATAAATTGTAACATGACGACCTATGTGATTTTGGCAGGACTTTTTAGCGCTTACTTTTGAGCTAGTGGGCTAAGATTTGACACACATTATCGGTGGGAATCCAGCTTTCAGGGGAGTCCTCCCCCGAGTATCTGGACGGATGTGGGGCCGAACGGCGAGCTTTAAAGCACTCAGTTTCGCTCGAGTACCATGACGACCGATTTGACTTCGGCACGAATTTAGGTCGCTTAATTTCAGCCTAGCGGATTAGGAATTCACACAGACAATCCTTGGGAATCCAGATTTCAGGGGAGGCCACTTCCAAGCCTCTCAGAGGTCGTGGGGCCTATCGGCGAGCGTCAAAGCACTCGGTTTCGGTCCAGGAGTAGGCCTTTATTGACTAAATTGTAACATGACGACCTATGTGACTTAGGCAGGACTTTTTTGCGCTAACTTTTCAGCTACTGGGCTAAGATTTGAAACAAACGATCGGTGGGAATCCAGCTTTCAGGGGAGGCCTCCCCTGAGCCTCTGGAAGGCTGTGGGGCCGAGCGGCGAGCATTAAAGCACTCAGTTACGGTCCAGTAGGAGGCCTTTATTGACTAAATTGTAACATGACGACCTATGTGATTTTGGCAGGAATTTCTAGCGCCTACTTTTCAGCTACTGGGCTAAGATTTAAAACAAACGATCGGTGGGAATTCAGCTTTCAGGGGAGGCCTCTTCCAAGCCTCTCGGAGGTCGTGGGCCTGAACGGCGAGCGTCAAAGCACTCTGTTACGCTCCAGTAGTAGGCCTTTATTGACTAAATTGTAACATGACAACCTTTGTGACTTTGGCAGGACTTTTTAGCGCTTACTTTTCACCTAGTGCGCTAAGATTTGAAACAAACGATTGGTGGGAATCCAGCTTCCAGGGGAATCCTCCCCCGAGTCTCTGGACGGCTGTGGGGCCGAGCGGCGAGCGTTAAAGCACTCAGTTTCGGTCCAGTAGGAGGCCTTTATTGGCTAAATTGTAACATGACGACCTATGTGATTTTGGCAGGACTTCTTAGCGCCTACTTTTCAGCTACTGGGCTAAGATTTGAAACAAACGATCGGTGGGAATCCAGCTTTCAGGGGAGGCCTCTTCCAAGCCTCTCGGAGGTCGTGGGACCGAACGGCGAGCGTCATAGCATTCGGTTTCTCGACAGTAGTAGGCCTTTATTGACTAAATTGTAACATGACGACCAATGTGACTTTGGTAAGACTTTTTAGCGCCTACTTTTAAGCTAGAGGGCTAAGATTTGAAACAAACGATCGGTGGGAATCCAGCTTTCAGGGGAGGCCTCCCCCGAGTGTCTGGACGGCTGTGGGGCCGTGCGGCGAGCGTTAAAGCACTCAGTTTCGGTCCAGTCGGCGGACTTTATTGACTAAATTGTAACCTGACGACCTATGTGATTTTGGCAGGACTTTTTAGCGCCTACTTTTCAGCTACTGGGCTAAGATTTGGAAGAAACGATCGGTGGGAATCCAGCTTTCAGGGGAGGCCACTTCCAAGCCTCTCGGAGGTCGTGGGCCCGAACGGCGAGCGTCAAAGCACTCGGTTTCGCTCCAGTAGTAGGCCTTTTTTGACTAAATTGTAACATGACAACCTATGTGACTTTGGCAGGACTTTTTAGCGTTTACTTTTCACCTCGTGCGCTTAGATTTGAAACAAACGATCGGTGGGAATCCAGCTTTCAGGGGAGGCCTCCCCCGAGTCTCTGGACGGCTGTGGGGCCGAGCGGCGAGCGTTAAAGCACTCAGTTTCGGTCCAGTAGGAGGCCTTTATTGACTAAATTGTAACATGACGACCTATGTGATTTTGGCAGGACTTTTTAGCGCCTACTTTTCAGTTACTGGGCGAATATTTGAAAGAAACGATCGGTGGGAATCCAGCTTTCAGGGGAGGCCTCTTCCAAGCCTCTCGGAGGTCGTGGGCCCGAACGGCGAGCGTCAAAGCACTCGGTTTCGCTCCAGTAGTAGGCCTTTATTGACTAAATTGTAACATGACAACCTATGTGACTTTGGCAGGACTTTTTAGCGTTTACTTTTCACCTCGTGCGCTAAGATTTGAAACAAACGATCGGTGGGAATCCAGCTTTCAGGGGAGGCCTCCCCCGAGTCTCTGGACGGCTGTGGGGCCGAGCGGCGAGCGTTAAAGCACTCAGTTTCGGTCCAGTAGGAGGCCTTTATTGACTAAATTGTAACATGACGACCTATGTGATTTTGGCAGGACTTTTTAGCGCCTACTTTTCAGTTACTGGGCGAAGATTTGAAACAAACAATCGGTGGGAATCCAGCTTTCAGGGGAGGCCTACCCCGAGTCTCTGGACTGCTGTGGGGCCGAGCGGCGACCGTTAAAGCACTCAGTTTCGCTCGTTATCATGACGACCGATTTGACTTCGGCACGACTTTAGGTCGCTTAATTTCAGCCTAGCGGGCTAGGAATTCACACAGACAATCCTTGGGAATCCAGTTTTCAGGGGAGGCCACTTCCAAGCCTCTCAGAGGTCGTGGGGCCGAACAGCGAGCGTCAAAGCACTCGGTTTCGCTCCAGTAGAAGGCCTTTATTGACTAAATTGTAACATGACGACCTATGTGATTTTGGAAGGAATTTTTAGCGCCTACTTTTCAGCTACTGGGCTAAGATTTGAAACAAACGATCGGTGGGAATCCAGCTTTCAGGGGAGACCTCTTCCAAGCCTCTCGGAGGTTGTGGGGCCGAACGGTGAGCATTAAAGCACTCAGTTCCGGTCCAGTAGGAGGCCTTTATTGACTAAATTGTAACATGACTACCTATGTGACTTTGGCAAGACTTTTTAGCGCCTACCTTTGAGCTAGTGGGCTACAATTTGAAACAAACGATCGGTGGGAATCCAGCTTTCAGGGGAGGCCTCCCCCGAGTGTCTGGACGGCTGTGGGGCCGAGCGGCAAGCGTTAAAGCACTCAGTTTCGGTCCAGTAGGAGGACTTTATTGACTAAATTGTAACATGACGTCCTATGTGATTTTGGCAGGACTTTTTAGCGCCTACTTTTCAGCTACTAGGCTAAGATTTGAAAGAAACGATCGGTGGTAATCCAGCTTTCAGGGGAGGCCTCTTCCAAGCCTCTCGGAGGTCGTGGGGCCGAACGGCGAGCGTCAAAGCACTCGGTTTCGCTCCAGTAGGAGGCCTTTATTGACTAAATTGTAACATGACAACCTATGTGACTTTGGCAGGACGTTTTAGCGCTTACTTTTGACCTAGTGTGCTAAGATTTGAAACAAACGATCGGTGGGAATCCAGCTTTCAGGGGAGTCCTCCCCCGAGTCTCTGGACGGCTGTGGGGCCGAGCGGCGAGCGTTAAAGCACTCAGTTTCGTTCGAGTACCATGACGACCGATTTGACTTCGGCACGACTTTAGGTCGCTTAATTTCAGCCTAGCGGGCTAGGAATTCACACAGACAATCCTTGGGAATCCAGCTTTCAGGGGAGGCCACTTCCAAGCCTCTCAGAGGTCGTGGGGCCTATCTGCGAGCGTCAAAGCACTCGGTTTCTCTCCAGTAGTAGGCCTTTATTGACTAAATTGTAACATGACGACCTATGTGACTTTGGCAGGACATTTTAGCGCCTAGTTTTGAGCTAGTGGGCTAAGATTTGAAACAAACGATCGGTGGGAATCTAGCTTTCAGGGGAGTCCTCCCCCAGGTCTCTGGACGGCTGTGGGGCCGAGCGGCGAGCGTTAAAGCACTCAGTTTCGGTCCAGTAGGAGGCCTTTATTGACTAAATTGTAACATGACGACCTATGTGATTTTGGCAGGACTTTTTAGTGCCTACTTTTCAGCTACTGGGCTAGGATATGAAACAAACGATCGGTGGGAATCCAGCTTTCAGGGGAGGCCTCTTCCAAGCCTCTCGGAGGTCGTGGGGCCGAACGGCGAGCGTCAAAGCACTCGGTTTCGCTCCAGTAGTAGGCCTTTGACTAAATTGTAACATGACAACCTATGTGACTTTGGCAGGACGTTTTAGCGCTTACTTTTAAGCTAGTGGGCTAAGATTTGAAACAAACGATCGGTGGGAATCCAGCTTTCAGGGGAGGACTCCCCCGAGTCTCTGGACAGCTGTGGGGCCGAACGGCGAGCGTCAAAGCACTCGTTTTCGCTCCAGTAGTGGGCCTTTATTGACTAAATTGTAACATGACGACCTATGTGACTTTGGCATGACTTTTTAGCGCCTACGTTAGAGCTAGTGGGCTAAGATTTGAAACAAACGATCGGTGGGAATCCAGCTTTCAGGGGACGCCTCCCTTGAGTCTCTGGACGGCTGTGGGGCCGAGCGGCGAGCATTAAAGCACTCAGTTTCGGTCCAGTAGGAGGCCTTTATTGACTAAATTGTAACATGACAACCTATGTGACTTTGGCAGGACTTTTTAGCGCTTACTTTTCACCTAGTGCGCTAAGATTTGAAACAAACGATCGGTGGGAATCCAGCTTTCAGGGGAGTTCTCCCCCGAGTCTCTGGACGGCTGTGGGGCCGAGCGGCGACCGTTAAAGCACTCAGTTTCGGTCCAGTAGGAGGCCTTTATTGGGTAAATTGTAACATGACGACCTATGTGATTTTGGCAGGACTTCTTAGCGCCTACTTTTCAGCTACTGGGCTAAGATTTGAAACAAACGATCGGTGGGAATCCAGCTTTCAGGGGAGGCCTCTTCCAAGCCTCTCGGAGGTCGTGGGCCCGAACGGCGAGCGTCAAAGCACTCGGTTTCGCTCCAGTAGTAGGCCTTTATTGACTAAATTGTAACATGACAACCTATGTGACTTTGGCAGGACTTTTTAGCGTTTACTTTTCACCTCGTGCGCTAAGATTTGAAACAAACGATCGGTGGGAATCCAGCTTTCAGGGGAGGCCACTTCCAAGCCTCTCGGAGGTCGTGGGCCCGAACGGCGAGCGTCAAAGCACTCGGTTTCGCTCCAGTAGTAGGCCTTTTTTGACTAAATTGTAACATGACAACCTATGTGACTTTGGCAGGACTTTTTAGCGTTTACTTTTCACCTCGTGCGCTTAGATTTGAAACAAACGATCGGTGGGAATCCAGCTTTCAGGGGAGGCCTCCCCCGAGTCTCTGGACGGCTGTGGGGCCGAGCGGCGAGCGTTAAAGCACTCAGTTTCGGTCCAGTAGGAGGCCTTTATTGACTAAATTGTAACATGACGACCTATGTGATTTTGGCAGGACTTTTTAGCGCCTACTTTTCAGTTACTGGGCGAATATTTGAAAGAAACGATCGGTGGGAATCCAGCTTTCAGGGGAGGCCTCTTCCAAGCCTCTCGGAGGTCGTGGGCCCGAACGGCGAGCGTCAAAGCACTCGGTTTCGCTCCAGTATTAGGCCTTTATTGACTAAATTGTAACATGACAACCTATGTGACTTTGGCAGGACTTTTTAGCGTTTACTTTTCACCTCGTGCGCTAAGATTTGAAACAAACGATCGGTGGGAATCCAGCTTTCAGGGGAGGCCTCCCCCGAGTCTCTGGACGGCTGTGGGGCCGAGCGGCGAGCGTTAAAGCACTCAGTTTCGGTCCAGTAGGAGGCCTTTATTGACTAAATTGTAACATGACGACCTATGTGATTTTGGCAGGACTTTTTAGCGCCTACTTTTCAGTTACTGGGCGAAGATTTGAAACAAACAATCGGTGGGAATCCAGCTTTCAGGGGAGGCCTACCCCGAGTCTCTGGACTGCTGTGGGGCCGAGCGGCGACCGTTAAAGCACTCAGTTTCGCTCGTTATCATGACGACCGATTTGACTTCGGCACGACTTTAGGTCGCTTAATTTCAGCCTAGCGGGCTAGGAATTCACACAGACAATCCTTGGGAATCCAGTTTTCAGGGGAGGCCACTTCCAAGCCTCTCAGAGGTCGTGGGGCCGAACAGCGAGCGTCAAAGCACTCGGTTTCGCTCCAGTAGAAGGCCTTTATTGACTAAATTGTAACATGACGACCTATGTGATTTTGGAAGGAATTTTTAGCGCCTACTTTTCAGCTACTGGGCTAAGATTTGAAACAAACGATCGGTGGGAATCCAGCTTTCAGGGGAGACCTCTTCCAAGCCTCTCGGAGGTTGTGGGGCCGAACGGTGAGCATTAAAGCACTCAGTTCCGGTCCAGTAGGAGGCCTTTATTGACTAAATTGTAACATGACTACCTATGTGACTTTGGCAAGACTTTTTAGCGCCTACCTTTGAGCTAGTGGGCTACAATTTGAAACAAACGATCGGTGGGAATCCAGCTTTCAGGGGAGGCCTCCCCCGAGTGTCTGGACGGCTGTGGGGCCGAGCGGCAAGCGTTAAAGCACTCAGTTTCGGTCCAGTAGGAGGACTTTATTGACTAAATTGTAACATGACGTCCTATGTGATTTTGGCAGGACTTTTTAGCGCCTACTTTTCAGCTACTAGGCTAAGATTTGAAAGAAACGATCGGTGGTAATCCAGCTTTCAGGGGAGGCCTCTTCCAAGCCTCTCGGAGGTCGTGGGGCCGAACGGCGAGCGTCAAAGCACTCGGTTTCGCTCCAGTAGGAGGCCTTTATTGACTAAATTGTAACATGACAACCTATGTGACTTTGGCAGGACGTTTTAGCGCTTACTTTTGACCTAGTGTGCTAAGATTTGAAACAAACGATCGGTGGGAATCCAGCTTTCAGGGGAGTCCTCCCCCGAGTCTCTGGACGGCTGTGGGGCCGAGCGGCGAGCGTTAAAGCACTCAGTTTCGTTCGAGTACCATGACGACCGATTTGACTTCGGCACGACTTTAGGTCGCTTAATTTCAGCCTAGCGGGCTAGGAATTCACACAGACAATCCTTGGGAATCCAGCTTTCAGGGGAGGCCACTTCCAAGCCTCTCAGAGGTCGTGGGGCCTATCTGCGAGCGTCAAAGCACTCGGTTTCTCTCCAGTAGTAGGCCTTTATTGACTAAATTGTAACATGACGACCTATGTGACTTTGGCAGGACATTTTAGCGCCTAGTTTTGAGCTAGTGGGCTAAGATTTGAAACAAACGATCGGTGGGAATCTAGCTTTCAGGGGAGTCCTCCCCCAGGTCTCTGGACGGCTGTGGGGCCGAGCGGCGAGCGTTAAAGCACTCAGTTTCGGTCCAGTAGGAGGCCTTTATTGACTAAATTGTAACATGACGACCTATGTGATTTTGGCAGGACTTTTTAGTGCCTACTTTTCAGCTACTGGGCTAGGATATGAAACAAACGATCGGTGGGAATCCAGCTTTCAGGGGAGGCCTCTTCCAAGCCTCTCGGAGGTCGTGGGGCCGAACGGCGAGCGTCAAAGCACTCGGTTTCGCTCCAGTAGTAGGCCTTTATTGACTAAATTGTAACATGACAACCTATGTGACTTTGGCAGGACGTTTTAGCGCTTACTTTTAAGCTAGTGGGCTAAGATTTGAAACAAACGATCGGTGGGAATCCAGCTTTCAGGGGAGGACTCCCCCGAGTCTCTGGACAGCTGTGGGGCCGAACGGCGAGCGTCAAAGCACTCGTTTTCGCTCCAGTAGTGGGCCTTTATTGACTAAATTGTAACATGACGACCTATGTGACTTTGGCATGACTTTTTAGCGCCTACGTTAGAGCTAGTGGGCTAAGATTTGAAACAAACGATCGGTGGGAATCCAGCTTTCAGGGGACGCCTCCCTTGAGTCTCTGGACGGCTGTGGGGCCGAGCGGCGAGCATTAAAGCACTCAGTTTCGGTCCAGTAGGAGGCCTTTATTGACTAAATTGTAACATGACAACCTATGTGACTTTGGCAGGACTTTTTAGCGCTTACTTTTCACCTAGTGCGCTAAGATTTGAAACAAACGATCGGTGGGAATCCAGCTTTCAGGGGAGTTCTCCCCCGAGTCTCTGGACGGCTGTGGGGCCGAGCGGCGACCGTTAAAGCACTCAGTTTCGGTCCAGTAGGAGGCCTTTATTGGGTAAATTGTAACATGACGACCTATGTGATTTTGGCAGGACTTCTTAGCGCCTACTTTTCAGCTACTGGGCTAAGATTTGAAACAAACGATCGGTGGGAATCCAGCTTTCAGGGGAGGCCTCTTCCAAGCCTCTCGGAGGTCTTGGGGCCGAACGGCGAGCGTCATAGCATTCGGTTTCTCGACAGTAGTAGGCCTTTATTGACTAAATTGTAACATGACGACCAATGTGAATTTGGTAAGACTTTTTAGCGCCTACTTTTAAGCTAGTGGGCTAAGATTTGAAACAAACGATCGGTGGAAATCCAGCTTTCAGGGGAGGCCTCCCCGAGTCTCTGGACAGCTGTGGGGTTGAACGGCGAGCGTCAAAGCACTCGTTTTCGCTCCAGTAGTGGGCCTTTATTGACTAAATTGTAACATGACGACCTATGTGATTTTGGCAGGACATTTTAGCGCCTACTTTTGAGCTAGTGGGCTAAGATTTGAAACAAACGATCGGTGGGAATCCAGCTTTCAGGGGACGCCTCCCTTGAGTCTCTGAACGGCTGTGGGGCCGAGCGGCGAGCATTAAAGCACTCAGTTTCGGTCCAGTAGGAGGCCTTTATTGACTAAATTGTAACATGACGACCTATGTGATTTTGGCAGGACTTTTTAGCGCCTACATTTCAGCTACTGGGCTAGGATTTGAAACAAACGATCGGTGGGAATCCAGCTTTCAGGGGAGCCCTCTTCCAAGCCTCTCGGAGGTCGTGGGGCCGAACGGCGAGCGTCAAAGCACTTGGTTTCTCTACAGTAGTAGGCCTTTATTGACTAAATTGTAACATGACGACCTATGTGACTTTGGAAAGACGTTTTAGCGCCTACTTTTGAGCTAGTGGGCTAAGATTTGAAACACATTATCGGTGGGAATCCAGCTTTCAGGGGAGTCCTCCCCCGAGTTTCTGAACGGCTGTGGGGCCGAGCGGCGAGCGTTAAAGCACTCCGTTTCGCTCGAGTACCATGACGACCGATTTGACTTCGGCACGACTTTAGGTCGCTTAATTTCAGCCTAGCGGGCTAGGAATTCACACAGACAATCCTTGGGAATCCACCTTTCAGGGGAGGCCTCTTCCAAGCATCTCGGAGGTCGTGGGGCCGAACGGCGAGCGTCATAGCATTCGGTTTCTCTACAGTAGTAGGCCTTTATTGACTAAATTGTAACATGACGACCTATGTGACTTTGGTAAGACTTTTTTGCGCCTACTTTTCAGCTACTAGGCTAAGATTTGAAAGAAACGATCGGTGGGAATCCAGCTTTCAGGGGAGGCCTCTTCCAAGCCTCTCGGAGGTCGTGGGCCCGAACGCCGAGCATCAAAGCACTCGGTTTCTCTCCAGTAGTAGGCCTTTATTGACTAAATTGTAACATGACAACCTATGTGACTTTGGCAGGACGTTTTAGCGCTTACTTTTGACCTAGTGTGCTAAGATTTGAAACAAACGATCGGTGGGAATCCAGCTTTCAGGGGAGTCCTCCCCCGAGTCTCTGGACGGCTGTGGGGCCGAGCGGCGAGCGTTAAAGCACTCAGTTTCGCTCGAGTACCATGACGACCGATTTGACTTCGGCACGACTTTAGGTCGCTTAATTTCAGCCTAGCGGGCTAGGAATTCACACAGACAATCCTTGGGAATCCAGCTTTCAGGGGAGGCCACTTCCAAGCCTCTCAGAGGTCGTGGGGCCTATCTGCGAGCGTCAAAGCACTCGGTTTCTCTCCAGTAGTAGGCCTTTATTGACTAAATTGTAACATGACGACCTATGTGACTTTGGCAGGACATTTTAGCGTCTACTTTTCAGCTACTGGGCTAGGATATGAAACAAACGATCGGTGGGAATCCAGCTTTCAGGGGAAGCCTCACCCGAGTCTCTGGACGGCTGTGGGGCCGAGCGGCGAGCGTTAAAGCACTCAGTTTCGGTCCAGTAGGAGGCCTTTATTGAGTAAATTGTAACATGACGACCTATGTGATTTTGGCAGGACTTTTTAGCGCTTACTTTTGACCTAGTGCGCTAAGATTTGAAACAAACGATCGGTGGGAATCCAGCTTTCAGGGGAGTCCTCCCCCGAGTCTCTGGACGGCTGTGGGGCCGAGCGGCGAGCGTTAAAGCACTCAGTTTCGGTCCAGTAGGAGGCCTTTATTGAGTAAATTGTAACATGACGACCTATGTGATTTTGGCAGGACTTTTTAGCGCTTACTTTTGACCTAGTGCGGTAAGATTTGAAACACACGATCGGTGGGAATCCAGCTTTCAGGGGAGTCCTCCCCGAGTCTCTGGACGGCTGTGGGGCCGAGCGGCGAGCGTTAAAGCACTCAGTTTCGCTCGAGTACCATGACGACCGATTTGACTTCGGCATGACTTTAGGTCGCTTAATTTCTACCTAGCGGGCTAGGAATTTACACAAACATGCCTTGGGAATCCAGCTTTCAAGGGAGGCCTCTTCCAAGCCTCTCGGAGCTCGTGAGGCCGAACGGCGAGCGTCAAAGCACTCTGTTTCTCTCCAGTAGTAGGCCTTTATTGACTAAATTGTAACATGACGACCTATGTGACTTTGGCAGGACATTTTAGCGCCTAGTTTTGAGCTAGTGGGCTAAGATTGGAAACAAACGATCGGTGGGAATCCAGCTTTCAGGGGAGTCCTCCCCCAAGTCTCTGGACGGCTGTGGGGCCGAGCGGCGAGCGTTAAAGCACTCAGTTTCGGTCCAATAGGAGGCCTTTATTGAGTAAATTGTAACATGACGACCTATGTGATTTTGGCAGGACTTTTTAGCGCTTACTTTTGACCTAGTGCGCTAAGATTTGAAACACACGATCGGTGGGAATCCAGCTTTCAGGGGAGTCCTCCCCCGAGTCTCTGGACGGCTGTGGGGCCGAGCGGCGAGCGTTAAAGCACTCAGTTTCGCTCGAGTACCATGACGACCGATTTGACTTCGGCACGACTTTAGGTCGCTTAATTTCTACCTAGCGGGCTAGGAATTCACACAGACAATTCTTGGGAATCCAGCTTTCAGGGGAGGCCACTTCCAAGCCTCTCAGAGGTCGTGGGGCCTATCGGCGAGCGTCAAAGCACTCGGTTTCGCTCCAGTAGTAGGCCTTTATTGACTAAATTGTAACATGACGACCTATGTGACTTTGGCAAGACTTTTTAGCGCTTACTTTTGAGCTAGTGGGCTAAGATTTGAAACAAACGATCGGTGGGAATACAGCTTTCAGGGGAGGCCTCCCCCGAGTCTCTGGACAGCTGTGGGGCCGAACGGCGAGCGTCAAAGCACTTGGTTTCTCTCCAGTAGTAGGGTTTTATTGACTAAATTGTAACATGACGACCTATGTGACTTTGGCAGGACTTTTTAGCGCCTACTTTTCAGCTACTGGGCGAAGATTTGAAACAAACGATCGGTGGGAATCCAGCTTTCAGGGGAAGCCTCACCCGAGTCTCTGGACGGCTGTGGGGCCGAGCGGCGAGCGTTAAAGCACTCAGTTTCGGTCCAGTAGGAGGCCTTTATTGAGTAAATTGTAACATGACGAACTATGTGATTTTGGCAGGACTTTTTAGCGCTTACTTTTGACCTAGTGCGCTAAGATTTGAAACAAACGATCGGTGGGAATCCAGCTTTCAGGGGAAGCCTCATCCGAGTCTCTGGACGGCTGTGGGGCCGAGCGGCGAGCGTTAAAGCACTCAGTTTCGGTCCAGTAGGAGGCCTTTATTGAGTAAATTGTAACATGACGACCTATGTGATTTTGGAAGGACTTTTTAGCGCTTACTTTTGACCTAGTGCGCTAAGATTTGAAACAAACGATCGGTGGGAATCCAGCTTTCAGGGGAGTCCTCCCCCGAGTCTCTGGACGGCTGTGGGGCCGAGCAGCGAGCGTTAAAGCACTCAGTTTCGCTCGAGTACCATGACGACCGATTTGACTTCGGCACGACTTTAGTTCGCTTAATTTCTACCTAGCGGGCTAGGAATTTAAACAAACAAGCCTTGGGAATCCAGCTTTCAAGGGAGGCCTCTTCCAAGCCTCTCAGAGCTCGTGAGGCCGAACGGCGAGCGTCAAAGCACTCTGTTTCGTCCAGTAGTAGGGTTTTATTGACTAAATTGTAACATGACGACCTATGTGACTTTGGCAGGACTTTTTAGCGCCTACTTTTCAGCTACTGGGCGAAGATTTGAAACAATCGATCGGTGGGAATCCAGCTATCAGGGGAGGCCACTTCCAAGCCTCTCGGAGGTCGTGGGCCCGAACGGCGAGCGTCAAAGCACTCGGTTTCGCTCCAGTCTTAGGCCTTTATTGACTAAATTGTAACATGACAACCTATGTGACTTTGGCAGGACTTTTTAGCGCTTACTTTTGACCTAGTGCGCTAAGATTTGAAACAAATGATCGGTGGGAATCCAGCTTTCAGGGGAGTCCTCCCCCGAGTCTCTGGACGGCTTTGGGGCCGAGCGGCGAGCGTTAAAGCACTCGGTTTCGCTCCAGTAGTAGGCCTTTTTTGACTAAATTGTAACATGACGACCGATGTGATTTTGGCAGGACTTTTTCGCGCCTACTTTTCAGTTACTGGGCGAAGATTTGAATCAAACGATCGGTGGGAATCCAGCTTTCAGGGGAGGCCTCTTCCAAGCCTCTCGGAGGTTGTGGGGCCGAACGGCGAGCGTTAAAGCACTCAGTTTCTCTCCAGTAGTCTGCCTTTATTGACTAAATTGTAACATGACGACCTATGTGACTTTGGCAAGACTTTTTAGCGCCTACGTTTGAGCTAGTGGGCTAAGATTTGAAACAAACGATCGGTGGGAATCCAGCTTTCAGGGGAGGCCTCCCCCGAGACTCTGGACGGCTGTGGGGCCGAGCGGCGAGGCGAGCGTTAAAGCACTCAGTTTCGGTCCAGTAGGAGGCCTTTATTGGCTAAATTGTAACATGACGACCTATGTGATTTTGGCAGGACTTCTTAGCGCCTACCTTTCAGCTACTGGGCTAAGATTTTAAACAAACGATCGGTGGGAATCCAGCTTTCAGGGGAGGCCTCTTCCAAGCCTCTCGGAGGTCGTGGGGCCGAACGGCGAGCGTCAAAGCACTCGGTTTCGCTCCAGTAGGAGGCCTATATTGACTAAATTGTAACATGACAACCTATGTGACTTTGGGAGGACGTTTTAGCGCTTACTTTTGACCTAGTGCGCTAAGATTTGAAACAAACGATCGGTGGGAATCCAGCTTTCCGGGTAGTCCTCCCCCGAGTCTCTGGACGGCTGTGGGGCCGAGCGGCGAGCGTTAAAGCACTCAGTTTCGCCCGAGTACCATGACGACCGATTTGACTTCGGCACGACTTTAGGTCGCTTAATTTCAGCCTAGCGGGCTAGGAAATCACACAGACAATCCTTGGGAATCCAGCTTTCAGGGGAGGCCTCTTCCAAGCCTCTCGGAGGTCGTGGGGCCGAACAGCGAGCGTTAAAGCACTCAGTTTCGGTCCAGTAGGAGGCCTTTATTGACTAAATTGTAACATGACTACCTATGTGACTTTGGCAAGACTTTTTAGCGCCTACCTTTGAGCTAGTGGGCTAAGATTTGAGAAAAACGATCGGTGGGAATCCAGCTTTTAGGGGAGGCCGCTTCCAAGCCTCTCGGAGGTCGTGGGCCCGAACGGCGAGCGTCAAAGCACTCGGTTTCGCTCGAGTACCACGACGACCGATTTGACTTCGGCACGACTTTAGGTCGCCTAATTTCTTCCTAGCGGGCTAGGAAATCACACAGACAATCCTTGGGAATCCAGCTTTCAGGGGAGGCCACTTCCAAGCCTCTCAGAGGTTGTGGGGCCTAACGGCGAGCGTCAAAGCACTCGGTTTCGCTCCAGTCTTAGGCCTTTATTGACTAAATTGTAACATGACAACCTATGTGACTTTGGCAGGACGTTTTAGCGCTTACTTTTGACCTAGTGCGCTAAGATTTGAAACAAACGATCGGTGGGAATCCAGCTTTCAGGGGAGTCCTCCCCCGAGTCTCTGGACGGCTGTGGGGCCGAGCGGCGAGCGTTAAAGCACTCAGTTTCGCTCGAGTACCATGACGACCGATTTGACTTCGGCACGACTTTAGGTCGCTTAATTTCTACCTAGCGGGCTAGGAATTTACACAAACAAGCCTTGGGAATCCAGCTTTCAAGGGAGGCCTCTTCCAAGCCTCTCGGAGCTCGTGAGGCCGAACGGCGAGCGTCAAAGCACTCTGTTTCGCTCCAGTAGTAGGGTTTTATTGACTAAATTGTAACATGACGACCTATGTGACTTTGGCAGGACTTTTTAGCGCCTACTTTTGACCTAGTGCGCTAAGATTTGAAACAAACGATCGGTGGGAATCCAGCTTTCCGGGTAGTCCTCCCCCGAGTCTCTGGACGGCTGTGGGGCCGAGCGGCGAGCGTTAAAGCACTCAGTTTCGCTCGAGTACCATGACGACCGATTTGACTTCGGCACGACTTTAGGTCGCTTAATTTCAGCCTAGCGGGCTAGGAATTCACACAGACAATCCTTGGGAATCCAGCTTTCAGGGGAGGCCACTTCCAAGCCTCTCAGAGGTCGTGGGGCCTATCGGCGAGCGTCAAAGCACTCGGTTTCGCTCCAGTAGTAGGCCTTTATTGACTAAATTGTAACATGACGACCTATGTGACTTTGGCAAGACTTTTTAGCGCTTACTTTTGAGCTAGTGGGCTAAGATTTGAAACAAACGATCGGTGGGAATACAGCTTTCAGGGGAGGCCTCCCCCGAGTCTCTGGACAGCTGTGGGGCCGAACGGCGACCGTCAAAGCACTTGGTTTCTCTCCAGTAGTAGGGTTTTATTGACTAAATTGTAACATGACGACCTATGTGACTTTGGCAGGACTTTTTAGCGCCTACTTTTCAGCTACTGGGCGAAGATTTGAAACAAACGATCGGTGGGAATCCAGCTTTCAGGGGAAGCCTCACCCGAGTCTCTGGACGGCTGTGGGGCCGAGCGGCGAGCGTTAAAGCACTCAGTTTCGGTCCAGTAGGAGGCCTTTATTGAGTAAATTGTAACATGACGAACTATGTGATTTTGGCAGGACTTTTTAGCGCTTACTTTTGACCTAGTGCGCTAAGATTTGAAACAAACGATCGGTGGGAATCCAGCTTTCAGGGGAAGCCTCACCCGAGTCTCTGGACGGCTGTGGGGCCGAGCGGCGAGCGTTAAAGCACTCAGTTTCGGTCCAGTAGGAGGCCTTTATTGAGTAAATTGTAACATGACGACCTATGTGATTTTGGAAGGACTTTTTAGCGCTTACTTTTGACCTAGTGCGCTAAGATTTTAAACAAACGATCGGTGGGAATCCAGCTTTCAGGGGAGTCCTCCCCCGAGTCTCTGGACGGCTGTGGGGCCGAGCGGCGAGCATTAAAGCACTCAGTTTCGCTCGAGTACCATGACGACCGATTTGACTTCGGCACGACTTTAGTTCGCTTAATTTCTACCTAGCGGGCTAGGAATTTAAACAAACAAGCCTTGGTAATCCAGCTTTCAAGGGAGGCCTCTTCCAAGCCTCTCAGAGCTCGTGAGGCCGAACGGCGAGCGTCAAAGCACTCGGTTTCGCTCCAGTCTTAGGCCTTTATTGACTAAATTGTAACATGACAACCTATGTGACTTTGGCAGGACTTTTTAGCGCTTACTTTTGAGCTAGTTGGCTAAGATTTGAAACAAACGATCGGTGGGATTCCAGATTTCAGGGGAGGCCTCCCCTGAGTCTCTGGATGGCTGTGTGGCCGAACGGCGAGCATCAAAGCACTGGGTTTCTCTCCAGTCGTAGGCCTTTATTGACTAAATTGTAACATGACGACCTATCTGATTTTGGCAGGACTTTTTTGCGCCTACTTTTCAGCTACTGGGCTAAGATTTGAAACAAACGATCGGTGGGAATCCAGCTTTCAGGGGAGGCCTCCCCTGAGTCTCTGGACGGCTGTGGGGCCGAGCGGCCAGCGTTAAAGCACTCAGTTTCGGTCCAGTAGTAGGCCTTTATTGACTAAATTGTAACATGACGACCTATGTGACTTTGGCAAGACTTTCTAGCGCCTACGTTTGACCTAGAGGGCTAAGATTTGAAACAAACGATCGGTGGGAATCCAGCTTTCAGGGGAGGCTTCCCCCGAGTCTCTGGACGGCTGTGGGGCCGAGCGGCGAGCGTTAAAGCACTCAGTTTTGGTCCAGTAATAGGCCTTTATTGACTAAATTGTAACATGACGACCTATGTGATTTTGGCAGGACTTTTTAGCGCCTACTTTTCAGCTACTGGGCTAAGATTTGAAAGAAACGATCGGTGGGAATCCAGCTTACAGGGGAGGCCTCTTCCAAGCCTCTTGGAGGTTGTGGGCCCGAACGGCGAGCATCAAAGCACTCGGTTTCGCTCCAGTAGTAGGCCTTTATTGACTAAATTTTAACATGACAACCTATGTGACTTTGGCAGGACTTTTTAGCGCTTACTTTTTACCTAGTGCGCTAAGATTTGAAACTAACAATCGGTGGGAATCCAGCTTTCAGGGGAGACCCCCCCCCCCCGAGTCTCTGGACGGCTGTGGGGCCGAGCGGCGAGCATTAAAGCACTCAGTTTCGGTCCAGTAGGAGGCCTTTATTGACTAAATTGTAACATGACGACCTCTGTGATTTTGGCAGGAAGTTTTAGCGCCTACTTTTCAGCTACTGGGCTAAGATTTGAAACAAACGATCGGTGGGAATCCAGCTTTCAGGGGAGGCCTCTTCCAAGCCTCTCGGAGGTTGTGGGGCCGAACGGCGAGCATTAAAGCACTCAGTTCCGGTCCAGTAGGAGGCCTTTATTGACTAAATTGTAACATGACGACCTCTGTGATTTTGGCAGGACATTTTATCGCTTACTTTTGAGTTAGTGGGCTAAGATTTGAAACACATAATCGGTGGGAATCCAGCTTTCAGGGGAGTCCTCCCCCGAGTTTCTGAACGGCTGTGGGGCCGAGCGGCGAGCGTTAAAGCACTCAGTTTCGCTCGAGTACCATGACGACAGATTTGACTTCGGCACGACTTTAGGTCGCTTAATTTCAGCCTAGCGGGCTAGGAATTCACACAGACAATCCTTGGGAATCCAGCTTTCAGGGGAGGCCTCTTCCAAGCCTCTCGGAGGTCGTGGGGCCGAACGGCGAGCGTCATAGCATTCGGTTTCTCTACAGTAGTAGGCCTTTATTGACTAAATTGTAACATGACGACCTATGTGACTTTGGTAAGACTTTTTTGCGCCTACTTTTCAGCTACTAGGCTAAGATTTGAAAGAAACGATCGGTGGGAATCCAGCTTTCAGGGGAGTCCTCCCCCGAGTCTCTGGACGGCTGTGGGACCGAGCAGCGAGCGTTAAAGCACTCAGTTTCGGTCCAGTAGGAGGCCTTTATTGGCTAAATTGTAACATGACGACCTATGTGATTTTGGCAGGACTTCTTAGCGCCTACTTTTCAGCTACTGGGCGAAGATTTGAAACAAACGATCGGTGGGAATCCAGCTTTCAGGGGAGGCCTCTTCCAAGCCTCTCGGAGGTCGTGGGGCCGAACGGCGAGCGTCAAAGCACTCGGTTTCGCTCCAGTAGGGGGCCTTTATTGACTAAATTGTAACATGACAACCTATGTGACTTTGGCAGGACGTTTTAGCGCTTACTTTTGACCTAGTGTGCTAAGATTTGAAACAAACGATCGGTGGGAATCCAGCTTTCAGGGGAGTCCTCCCCCGAGTCTCTGGACGGCTGTGGGGCCGAGCGGCGAGCGTTAAAGCACTCAGTTTCGCTCGAGTACCATGACGACCGATTTGACTTCGGCACGACTTTAGGTCGCATAATTTCAGCCTAGCGGGCTAGGAATTCACACAGACAATCCTTGGGAATCCAGCTGTCAGGGGAGGCCACTTCCAAGCCTCTCAGAGGTCGTGGGGCCTATCGGCGAGCGTCAAAGCACTCGGTTTCTCTCCAGTAGTAGGCCTTTATTGACTAAATTGTAACATGACAACCTATGTGACTTTGGCAGGACGTTTTAGCGCTTACTTTTGACCTAGTGCGCTAAGATTTGAAACAAACGATCGGTGGGAATCCAGCTTTCAGGGGAGTCCTCCCCCGAGTCTCTGGACGGCTTTGGGGCCGAGCGGCGAGCGTTAAAGCACTCAGTTTCGGTCCAGTAGTAGGCCTTTATTGAATAAATTGTAACATGACGACCTATGTGATTTTGGCAGGACTTTTTAGCGCTTACTTTTGAGCTAGTGGGCTAAGATTTGAAACACATTATCGGTGGGAATCCAGCTTTCAGGGGAGTCCTCCCCCGAGTATCTGGACGGATGTGGGGCCGAACGGCGAGCTTTAAAGCACTCAGTTTCGCTCGAGTACCATGACGACCGATTTGACTTCGGCACGAATTTAGGTCGCTTAATTTCAGCCTAGCGGGCTAGGAATTCACACAGACAATCCTTGGGAATCCAGATTTCAGGGGAGGCCACTTCCAAGCCTCTCAGAGGTCGTGGGGCCTATCGGCGAGCGTCAAAGCACTCGGTTTCGCTCCAGTAGTAGGCCTTTATTGACTAAATTGTAACATGACAACCTATGTGACTTTGGCAGGACGTTTTAGCGCTTACTTTTGACCTAGTGCGCTAAGATTTGAAACAAACGATCGGTGGGAATCCAGCTTTCCGGGTAGTTCTCCCCCGAGTCTCTGGACGGCTGTGGGGCCGAGCGGCGAGCATTAAAGCACTCAGTTTCGCTCGAGTACCATGACGACCGATTTGACTTCAGCACGACTTTAGGTCGCTTAATTTCAGCCTAGCGGGCTAGGAATTCACACAGACAATCCTTGGGAATCCAGCTTTCAGGGGAGGCCTCTTCCAAGCCTCTCGGAGGTCGTGGGGCCGAACAGCGAGCGTTAAAGCACTCAGTTTCGGTCCAGTAGGAGGCCTTTATTGACTAAATTGTAACATGACTACCTATGTGACTTTGGCAAGACTTTTTAGCGCCTACCTTTGAGCTAGTGGGATAAGATTTGAGAAAAACGATCGGTGGGAATCCAGCTTTTAGGGGAGGCCGCTTCCAAGCCTCTCGGAGGTCGTGGGCCCGAACGGCGAGCGTCAAAGCACTCTGTTTCGCTCGAGTACCATGACGACCGATTTGACTTCGGCACGACTTTAGGTCGCCTAATTTCTGCCTAGCGGGCTAGGAATTTACACAGACAAGCCTTGGGAATCCAGCTTTCAGGGGAGGCCACTTCCAAGCCTCTCAGAGGTTGTGGGGCCTAACGGCGAGCGTCAAAGCACTCGGTTTCGCTCCAGTCTTAGGCCTTTATTGACTAAATTGTAACATGACAACCAATGTGACTTTGGCAGGACGTTTTACCGCTTACTTTTGACCTAGTGCGCTAAGATTTGAAACAAACGATCGGTGGGTATCCAGCTTTCAGGGGAGTCCTCCCCCGAGTCTCTGGACGGCTTTGGGGCCGAGCGGCGAGCGTTAAAGCACTCAGTTTCGGTCTAGTAGTAGGCCTTTATTGAATAAATTGTAACATGACGACCTATGTGATTTTGGCAGGACTTTTTAGCGCTTACTTTTGAGCTAGTGGGCTAAGATTTGAAACACATTATCGGTGGGAATCCAGCTTTCAGGGGAGTCCTCCCCCGAGTATCTGGACGGATGTGGGGCCGAACGGCGAGCTTTAAAGCACTCAGTTTCGCTCGAGTACCATGACGACCGATTTGACTTCGGCACGAATTTAGGTCGCTTAATTTCAGCCTAGCGGGCTAGGAATTCACACAGACAATCCTTGGGAATCCAGATTTCAGGGGAGGCCACTTCCAAGCCTCTCAGAGGTCGTGGGGCCTATCGGCGAGCGTCAAAGCACTCGGTTTCGGTCCAGGAGTAGGCCTTTATTGACTAAATTGTAACATGACGACCTATGTGACTTAGGCAGGACTTTTTTGCGCCAACTTTTCAGCTACTGGGCTAAGATTTGAAACAAACGATCGGTGGGAATCCAGCTTTCAGGGGAGGCCTCCCCTGAGCCTCTGGAAGGCTGTGGGGCCGAGCGGCGAGCATTAAAGCACTCAGTTACGGTCCAGTAGGAGGCCTTTATTGACTAAATTGTAACATGACGACCTATGTGATTTTGGCAGGAATTTCTAGCGCCTACTTTTCAGCTACTGGGCTAAGATTTGAAACAAACGATCGGTGGGAATCCAGCTTTCAGGGGAGGCCTCTTCCAAGCCTCTCGGAGGTTGTGGGGCCGAACGGCGAGCATTAAAGCAATCAGTTCCGGTCCAGTAGGAGGCCTTTATTGACTAAATTGTAACATGACGACCTCTGTGATTTTGGCAGGACATTTTATCGCTTACTTTTGAGTTAGTGGGCTAAGATTTGAAACACATTATCGGTGGGAATCCAGCTTTCAGGGGAGTCCTCCCCCGAGTTTCTGAACGGCTGTGGGGCCGAGCGGCGAGCGTTAAAACACTCAGTTTCGCTCGAGTACCAATACGACCGATTTGACTTCGGCACAACTTTAGGTCGCTTAATTTCAGCTTAGCGGGCTAGGAATTCACACAGACAATCCTTGGGAATCCAGCTTTCAGGGGAGGCCTCTTCCAAGCCTCTCGGAGGTCGTGGGGCCGAACGGCGAGCGTCATAGCATTCGGTTTCTCTACAGTAGTAGGCCTTTATTGACTAAATTGTAACATGACGACCTATGTGACTTTGGTAAGACTTTTTAGCGCCTACTTTTGAGCTAGTGGGCTAAGATTTGAAACAAACGATCGGTGGGAATCCAGCTTTCAGGGGAGGCCTCCCCCGAGTGTCTGGACGGCTGTGGGGCCGAGCGGCAAGCGTTAAAGCACTCAGTTTCGGTCCAGTAGGCGGACTTTATTGACTAAATTGTAACATGACGACCAATGTGATTTTGGCAAGACTTTTTTGCGCCTACTTTTCAGCTACTAGGCTAAGATTTGAAAGAAACGATCGGTGGGAATCCAGCTTTCAGGGGAGGCCTCTTCCAAGCCTCTCGGAGGTCGTGGGCCTGAACGGCGAGCGTCAAAGCACTCTGTTACGCTCCAGTAGTAGGCCTTTATTGACTAAATTGTAACATGACAACCTTTGTGACTTTGGCAGGACTTTTTAGCGCTTACTTTTCACCTAGTGCGCTAAGATTTGAAACAAACGATTGGTGGGAATCCAGCTTCCAGGGGAGTCCTCCCCCGAGTCTCTGGACGGCTGTGGGGCCGAGCGGCGAGCGTTAAAGCACTCAGTTTCGGTCCAGTAGGAGGCCTTTATTGGCTAAATTGTAACATGACGACCTATGTGATTTTGGCAGGACTTCTTAGCGCCTACTTTTCAGCTACTGGGCTAAGATTTGAAACCAACGATCGGTGGGAATCCAGCTTTCAGGGGAGGCCTCTTCCAAGCCTCTCGGAGGTCGTGGGGCCGAACGGCGAGCGTCATAGCATTCGGTTTCTCTCCAGTAGTTGGCCTTTATTGACTAAATTGTAACATGACGACCTATGTGATTTTGGCAGGACTTTTTAGCGCCTACTTTTGAGCTACTGAGCTAAGATTTGAAACAAACGATCGGTGGGAATCCAGCTTTCAGGGGAGGCCTCCCCCGAGTCTCTGGACGGCTATGGGGCCGAGCGGCGAGCGTTAAAGCACATGGTTTCTCTCCAGTAGTAGGCCTTTATTGACTAAATTGTAACATGACGACCTATGTGATTTTGGCAGGACTTTTTAGCGCCTACTTTTCAGCTACTGGGCTAAGATTTGAAACAAACGATCGGTGGGAATCCAGCTTTCAGGGGAGGCCTCCCCCGAGTCTCTGGACGGCTGTGGGGCCGAACGGCGACCGTCAAAGCACTCAGTTTCGGTCCAGTAATAGGCCTTTATTGACTAAATTGTAACATGACGACCTCTGTGATTTTGGCAGGACTTTTTAGCGCTTACGTTTGAGCTAGTGTGCTAAGATTTGAAACAAACGATGGATGGGAATCCAGCTTTCAGGGGAGTCCTCCCCCGAGTCTCTGGACGGCTGTGTGGCCGAGCGGCGCCCGTTAAAGCACTCAGTTTCGCTCGAGTACCATGACAACCGATTTGACTTCGGCACGACTTTAGGTCGCTTAATTTCAGCCTAGCGGGCTAGGAATTCACACAGACAAGCCTTGGGAATCCAGCTTTCGAGGGAGGCCTCTTCCAAGCCTCTCGGAGCTTGTGGGGCCGAACGGCGAGCGTCGAAGCACTCGGTTTCGCTCCAGTCGTAGGCCTTTATTGACTAAATTGTAACATGACGACCTATGTGACTTTGGGAGGACTTTTTAGCGTTACTTTTCACCTAGTGCGCTAAGATTTTAAACAAACGATCGGTGGGAATCCAGCTTTCAGGGGAGTCCGCCCCCGAGTCTCTGGACGGCTGTGGGGCCGAGCGGCGAGCGTTAAAGCACTCAGTTTCGGTCCAGTAGGAGGCCTTTATTGGCTAAATTGTAACATGACGACCTATGTGATTTTGGCAGGACTTCTTAGCGCGTACTTTTCAGCTACTGGGCTAAGATTTGAAACAAACGATCGGTGGGAATCCAGCTTTCAGGGGAGGCCTCTTCCAAGCCACTCGGAGGTTGTGGGACCGAACGGCGAGCGTCATAGCATTCGGTTTCTCGACAGTAGTAGGCCTTTATTGACTAAATTGTAACATGACGACCAACGTGACTTTGGTAAGACTTTTTAGCGCCTACTTTTAAGCTAGTGGGCTAAGATTTGAAACAAACGATCGGTGGGAATCCAGCTTTCAGGGGAAGCCTCCCCCGAGTGTCTGGACGGCTGTGGGGCCGTGCGGCGAGCGTTAAAGCACTCAGTTTCAGTCCAGTCGGCGGACTTTATTGACTAAATTGTAACCTGACGACCTATGTGATTTTGGCAGTACTTTTTAGCGCCTACTTTTCAGCTACTGGGCTAAGATTTGAAAGAAACGATCGGTGGGAATCCAGCTTTCAGGGGAGGCCTCTTCCAAGCCTCTCGGAGGTCGTGGGCCCGAACGGCGAGCGTCAAAGCACTCGGTTTCGCTCCAGTAGTAGGCCTTTATTGACTAAATTGTAACATGACAACCTATGTGACTTTGGCAGGACTTTTTAGCGTTTACTTTTCACCTCGTGCGCTGAGATTTGAAACAAACGATCGGTGGGAATCCAGCTTTCAGCGGAGTCCTACCCCGAGTCTCTGGACGGCTGTGGGACCGAGCGGCGAGCTTTAAAGCACTCAGTTTCGCTCGAGTACCATGACGACCGATTTGACTTCGGCACGGACTTTAGGTCGCTTAATTTCAGCCTAGCTGGGCTAAGAATTGAAACAAGACGATCGGTGGGAATCCAGCTTTCAGGGGAGGCCTCTTCCAAGCCTCTCGGAGGTCGTGGGGCCGAACGGCGAGCGTCATAGCATTCGGTTTCTCTACAGTAGTAGGCCTTTATTGACTAAATTGTAACATGACGACCTATGTGACTTTGGTAAGACATTTTAGCGCCTACTTTTGAGCCTAGTGGGCTAAGATTTGAAACAAACGATCGGTGGGAATCCAGCTTTCATGGGGAGGCCTCTCCCGAGTGTCTGGACGCCTGTGGGGCCGAGCGGCAACCGTTAAAGCACTCAGTTTCGGTCCAGTCGGCGGACTTTATTGACTAAATTGTAACCTGACGACCTATGTGATTTTGGCAGGACTTTTTAGCGCCTACTTTTGAGCTAGTGGGCTAAGATTTTTTTAAAACAAACGATCGGTGGGAATCCAGCTTTCAGGGGAGGCCTACCCCGAGTCTCTGGACTGCTGTGGGGCCGAGCGGCGACCGTTAAAGCACTCAGTTTCGCTCGAGTACCATGACAACCGATTTGACTTCGGCACGACTTTAGGTCGCTTAATTTCAGCCTAGCGGGCTAGGAATTCACACAGACAAGCCTTGGGAATCCAGCTTTCGAGGGAGGCCTCTTCCAAGCCTCTCGGAGCTTGTGGGGCCGAACGGCGAGCGTCGAAGCACTCGGTTTCGCTCCAGTCGTAGGCCTTTATTGACTAAATTGTAACATGACGACCTATGTGACTTTGGGAGGACTTTTTAGCGCTTACTTTTCACCTAGTGCGCTAAGATTTTAAACAAACGATCGGTGGGAATCCAGCTTTCAGGGGAGTCCGCCCCCGAGTCTCTGGACGGCTGTGGGGCCGAGCGGCGAGCGTTAAAGCACTCAGTTTCGGTCCAGTAGGAGGCCTTTATTGGCTAAATTGTAACATGACGACCTATGTGATTTTGGCAGGACTTCTTAGCGCGTACTTTTCAGCTACTGGGCTAAGATTTGAAACAAACGATCGGTGGGAATCCAGCTTTCAGGGGAGGCCTCTTCCAAGCCACTCGGAGGTCGTGGGACCGAACGGCGAGCGTCATAGCATTCGGTTTCTCGACAGTAGTAGGCCTTTATTGACTAAATTGTAACATGACGACCAATGTGACTTTGGTAAGACTTTTTAGCGCCTACTTTTAAGCTAGTTGGCTAAGATTTGAAACAAACGATCGGTGGGAATCCAGCTTTCAGGGGAAGCCTCCCCCGAGTGTCTGGACGGCTGTGGGGCCGTGCGGCGAGCGTTAAAGCACTCAGTTTCAGTCCAGTCGGCGGACTTTATTGACTAAATTGTAACCTGACGACCTATGTGATTTTGGCAGTACTTTTTAGCGCCTACTTTTCAGCTACTGGGCTAAGATTTGAAAGAAACGATCGGTGGGAATCCAGCTTTCAGGGGAGGCCTCTTCCAAGCTTCTCGGAGGTCGTGGGCCCGAACGGCGAGCGTCAAAGCACTCGGTTTCGCTCCAGTAGTAGGCCTTTATTGACTAAATTGTAACATGACAACCTATGTGACTTTGGCAGGACTTTTTAGCGTTTACTTTTCACCTCGTGCGCTGAGATTTGAAACAAACGATCGGTGGGAATCCAGCATTCAGGGGAGTCCTACCCCGAGTCTCTGGACGGCTGTGGGACCGAGCGGCGAGCTTTAAAGCACTCAGTTTCGCTCGAGTACCATGACGACCGATTTGACTTCGGCACGACTTTAGGTCGCTTAATTTCAGCTACTGGGCTAAGATTTGAAACAAACGATCGGTGGGAATCCAGCTTTCAGGGGAGGCCTCTTCCAAGCCTCTCGGAGGTCGTGGGGCCGAACGGCGAGCGTCATAGCATTCGGTTTCTCTACAGTAGTAGGCCTTTATTGACTAAATTGTAACATGACGACCTATGTGACTTTGGTAAGACTTTTTAGCGCCTACTTTTGAGCTAGTGGGCTAAGATTTGAAACAAACGATCGGTGGGAATCCAGCTTTCAGGGGAGGCCTCCCCCGAGTGTCTGGACGGCTGTGGGGCCGAGCGGCAAGCGTTAAAGCACTCAGTTTCGGTCCAGTAGGCGGACTTTATTGACTAAATTGTAACATGACGACCAATGTGATTTTGGCAGGACTTTTTTGCGCCTACTTTTCAGCTACTAGGCTAAGATTTGAAAGAAACGATCGGTGGGAATCCAGCTTTCAGGGGAGGCCTCTTCCAAGCCTCTCAGAGGTCGTGGGGCCGAATGGCGAGCGTTAAAGCACTCAGTTTCGGTCCAGTATGAGGCCTTTGTTGACTAAATTGTAACATGACGACCTATGTGATTTTGGCAAAACTTTTTAGCGCTTACGTTTGAGCTAGTGGGCTAAGATTTAAAACAAACGATCAGTGGGAATCCAGCTTTAAGGGGAGGCCTCTTCCAAGCCTCTCAGAGGTCGTGGGGCCGAACGGCGTGCGTCAAAGCACTCAGTTTCGCTCCAGTAGGTGGCCTTTATTGACTAAATTGTAACATGACGACCGATGTGATTTTGGCAGGACTTTTTAACGCTTACTTTTGAGCTAGTGAGCTAAGATTTTAAACAAACGATCGGTGGGAATCCAGGCTTTCAGGGGAGTCTTCTTCCAAGCCTCTCGGAGGTCGTGGGCCCGAACGGCGAGCGTCAAAGCACTCGGTTTCTCTCCAGTAGTTGGCCTTTATTGACTAAATTGTAACATGACGACCTATGTGATTTTGGCAGGACTTTTTAGCGCCTACTTTTGAGCTACTGAGCTAAGATTTGAAACAAACGATCGGTGGGAATCCAGCTTTCAGGGGAGGCCTCCCCCGAGTCTCTGGACGGCTATGGGGCCGAGCGGCGAGCGTTAAAGCACATGGTTTCTCTCCAGTAGTAGGCCTTTATTGACTAAATTGTAACATGACGACCTATGTGATTTTGGCAGGACTTTTTAGCGCCTACTTTTCAGCTACTGGGCTAGGATATGAAACAAACGATCGGTGGGAATCCAGCTTTCAGGGGAGGCCTCTTCCAAGCCTCTCGGAGGTCGTGGGGCCGAACGGCGAGCGTCAAAGCACTCGGTTTCGCTCCAGTAGTAGGCCTTTATTGACTAAATTGTAACATGACAACCTATGTGACTTTGGCAGGACTTTTTAGCGCTTACTTTTAAGCTAGTGGGCTAAGATTTGAAACAAACGATCGGTGGGAATCCAGCTTTCAGGGGAGGACTCCCCCGAGTCTCTGGACAGCTTCGGGGCCGAACGGCGAGCGTCAAAGCACTCGTTTTCGCTCCAGTAGTGGGCCTTTATTGACTAAATTGTAACATGACGACCAATGTGACTTTGGCATGACTTTTTAGCGCCTACTTTTGAGCTAGTGGGCTAAGATTTGAAACAAACGATCGGTGGGAATCCAGCTTTCAGGGGACGCCTCCCTTGAGTCTCTGGACGGCTGTGGGGCCGAGCGGCGAGCATTAAAGCACTCAGTTTCGGTCCAGTAGGAGGCCTTTATTGACTAAATTGTAACATGACAACCTATGTGACTTTGGCAGGACTTTTTAGCGCTTACTTTTCACCTAGTGCGCTAAGATTTGAAACAAACGATCGGTGGGAATCCAGCTTTCAGGGGACGCCTCCCTTGAGTCTCTGGACGGCTGTGGGGCCGAGCGGCGACCGTTAAAGCACTCAGTTTCGGTCCAGTAGGAGGCCTTTATTGGGTAAATTGTAACATGACGACCTATGTGATTTTGGCAGGACTTCTTAGCGCCTACTTTTCAGCTACTGGGCTAAGATTTGAAACAAACGATCGGTGGGAATCCAGCTTTCAGGGGATGCCTCTTCCAAGCCTCTCGGAGGTCTTGGGGCCGAACGGCGAGCGTCATAGCATTCGGTTTCTCGACAGTAGTAGGCCTTTATTGACTAAATTGTAACATGACGACCAATGTGACTTTGGTAAGACTTTTTAGCGCCTACTTTTAAGCTAGTGGGCTAAGATTTGAAACAAACGATCGGTGGAAATCCAGCTTTCAGGGGAGGCCTCCCCCGAGTCTCTGGACAGCTGTGGGGTTGAACGGCGAGCGTCAAAGCACTCGTTTTCGCTCCAGTAGTGGGCCTTTATTGACTAAATTGTAACATGACGACCTATGTGACTTTGGCAGGACATTTTAGCGCCTACTTTTGAGCTAGTGGGCTAAGATTTGAAACAAACGATCGGTGGGAATCCAGCTTTCAGGGGACGCCTCCCTTGAGTCTCTGAACGGCTGTGGGGCCGAGCGGCGAGCATTAAAGCACTCAGTTTCGGTCCAGTAGGAGGCCTTTATTGACTAAATTGTAACATGACGACCTATGTGATTTTGGCAGGACTTTTTAGCGCCTACATTTCAGCTACTGGGCTAGGATTTGAAACAAACGATCGGTGGGAATCCAGCTTTCAGGGGAGGCCTCTTCCAAGCCTCTCGGAGGTCGTGGGGCCGAACGGCGAGCGTCAAAGCACTCGGTTTCTCTACAGTAGTAGGCCTTTATTGACTAAATTGTATCATGACGACCTATGTGACTTTGGTAAGACTTTTTAGCGCCTACTTTTGGGCTAGTGGGCTAAGATTTGAAACAAACGATCGGTGGGAATCCAGCTTTCAGGGGAGGCCTCCCCCGAGTGTCTGGACGGCTGTGGGGCCGAGCGGCAAGCGTTAAAGCACTCAGTTTCGGTCCAGTAGGCGGACTTTATTGACTAAATTGTAACATGACGACCTATGTGATTTTGGCAGGACTTCTTAGCGCCTACTTTTCAGCTAGTGGGCGAAGATTTAAAACAAACGATCGGTGGGAATCCAGCTTTCAGGGGAGGCCTCTTAGAAGCCTCTCGGAGGTCGTGGGGCCGAACAGCGAGCGTCAAAGCACTCGTTTTCGCTACAGTAGTAGGCCTTTATTGACTAAATTGTAACATGACGACCTACGTGATTTTGGCAGGACTTTTTAGCGCTTAATTTTGAGCTAGTGGGCTAAGATTTGAAACAAATTATCGGTGGGAATCCAGCTTTCGGGGGAGTCCTCCCCCGAGTCTCTGGACGGCTGTGGGGCCGAGGGGCGAGCGTCAAAGCACTCGTTTTCGCTACAGTAGTAGGCCTTTATTGACTAAATTGTAACATGACGACCTACGTGATTTTGGCAGGACTTCTTAGCGCCTACTTTTCAGCTACTGGGCTAAGATTTTAAACAAACGATCGGTGGGAATCCAGCTTTCAGGGGAGGCCTCTTCCAAGCCTCTCGGAGGTCGTGTGGCCGAACGGCGAGCGTCAATGCACTCTGTTTCGCTCCAGTCTTAGGCCTTTATTGACTAAATTGTAACATGACAACCTATGTGACTTTGGCAGGACTTTTTAGCGCTTACTTTTGACCTAGTGCGCTAAGATTTGAAACAAACGATCGGTGGGAATCCAGCTTTCAGGGGAGTCCTCCCCCGAGTCTCTGGACGGCTTTGGGGCCGAGCGGCGAGCGTTAAAGCACTCAGTTTCGGTCCAGTAGTAGGCCTTTATTGACTAAATTGTAACATGACGACCTATGTGATTTTGGCAGGACTTTTTAGCGCTTACTTTTGAGCTAGTGGGCTAAGATTTGAAACAAACGATCGGTAGGAATCCAGCTTTCAGGGGAAGCCTCACCCGAGTCTCTGGACGGCTGTGGGGCCGAGCGGCGAGCGTTAAAGCACTCAGTTTCGGTCCAGTAGGAGGCCTTTATTGAGTAAATTGTAACATGACGACCTATGTGATTTTGGCAGGACTTTTTAGCGCTTACTTTTGACCTAGTGCGCTAAGATTTGAAAGCAAACGATCGGTGGGAATCCAGCTTTCAGGGGAGTCCTCCCCCGAGTCTCTGGACGGCTGTGGGGCCGAGCGGCGAGCGTTAAAGCACTCAGTTTCGCTCGAGTACCATGACGACCGATTTGACTTCGGCACGACTTTAGGTCGCTTAATTTCTACCTAGCGGGCTAGGAATTTACACAAACAAGCCTTGGGAATCCAGCTTTCAAGTGAGGCCTCTTCCAAGCCTCTCGGAGCTCGTGAGGCCGAACGGCGAGCGTCAAAGCACTCTGTTTCGCTCCAGTAGTAGGGTTTTATTGACTAAATTGTAACATGACGACCTATGTGATTTTGGCAGGACTTCTTAGCGCCTACTTTTCAGCTACTGGGCTAAGATTTTAAACGAACGATCGGTGGGAATCCAGCTTTCAGGGGAGGCCGCTTCCAAGCCTCTCGGAGGTCGTGGGCCGAACGGCGAGCGTTCAAAGCACTCGGTTTCGGTCCAGTAGTAGGCCTTTATTGAATAAATTGTAACATGACGACCTATGTGATTTTGGCAGGACTTCTAGCGCCTACTTTTGCAGCTACTGGGCTAAGATTTTTTAAACGAACGATCGGTGGGAATCCAGCTTTCAGGGTGAGTCCTCCCCCGAGTCTCTGGACGGCTGTGGGGCCGAGCGGCGGCGTTTATTTCGTTATGTTTTTTTTTTTTTTTTTTTTTAAAGCATCAGAACACATTTCGCTTCGAGTACCAGACGGACGGATTGGGGCCGAAGGCGAGCGTTTGACTCCGCCGAGTTCAGGCGACGATTTACTTCGGCACGTTAGGTCGCTTAATTTCAGCCTAGCGGGCTAGGAATTCACACAGACAATCCTTGGGAATCCAGCTTTCAGGGGAGGCTCTTCCAAGCCTATCAGAGGTCAGTGGGCCGAACGGCGAGCGTCAAAGCACTCGGTTTCGCTCCAGTAGTAGGTCTTTATTGACTAAATTGTAACATAACGACCTATGTGAATTTGGCAAGACTTTTTTGCGCCTACTTTTCAGCTACTGGGCTAAGATTTGAAACAAATGATCGGTGGGAATCCAGCTTTTAGGGGAGGCCTCCCGCGAGTCTCTGGACGGCTGTGGGGCCGAGCGGCGAGCGTTAAAGCACTCAGTTTCGGTCCAGTAGGAGGCCTTTATTGGCTAAATTGTAACATGACGACCTATGTGATTTTGGCAGGACTTTTTAGCGCTTACTTTTGACCTAGTGCGCTAACATTTTAAACAAACGATCGGTGGGAATCCAGCTTTCAGGGGAGAACTCTTCCAAGCCTCTCAGAGGTCTGTGAGGGCCGAACGGCGAGCGTTCAAAGCACTCTGTTTCGCTGCAGTAGTAGGGCTTTATTGACTAAATTGTAACATGACGACCTATGTGACTTTGGCAGGACTTCTTAGCGCCTACTTTTCAGCTACTGGGCTCAGATTTTAAACAAACGATCGGTGGGAATACAGCTTTCAGGGGAGGCCTCCCCCGAGTCTCTGGACAGCTGTGGGGCCGAACGGCGAGCGTCAAAGCACTTGGTTTCTCTCCAGTAGTAGGCCTTTATTGAATAAATTGTAACATGACGACCTATGTGACTTTGGCAGGACATTTTAGCGCCTAGTTTTGAGCTAGTGGGCTAAGATTTGAAACAAACGATCGGTGGGAATCCAGCTTTCAGGGGAAGCCTCACCCGAGTCTCTGGACGGCTGTGGGGCCGAGCGGCGAGCGTTAAAGCACTCAGTTTCGCTCGAGTACCATGACGACCGATTTGACTTCGGCACGACTTTAGGTCGCTTAATTTCTACCTAGCGGGCTAGGAATTTACACAAACAAGCCTTGGGAATCCAGCTTTCAAGTGAGGCCTCTTCCAAGCCTCTCGGAGCTCGTGAGGCCGAACGGCGAGCGTCAAAGCACTCTGTTTCGCTCCAGTAGTAGGGTTTTATTGACTAAATTGTAACATGACGACCTATGTGACTTTGGCAGGACTTTTTAGCGCCTACTTTTCAGCTACTGGGCGAAGATTTTAAACAAACGATCGGTGGGAATCCAGCTTTCAGGGGAAGCCTCACCCGAGTCTCTGGACGATTGTGGGGCCGAGCGGCGAGCGTTAAAGCACTCAGTTTCGGTCCAGTAGTAGGCCTTTATTGAATAAATTGTAACATGACGACCTATGTGATTTTGGCAGGACTTCTTAGCGCCTACTTTTCAGCTACTGGGCTAAGATTTTAAACGAACGATCGGTGGGAATCCAGCTTTCAGGGGAGGCCTCTTCCAAGCCTCTCGGAGGTCGTGGGGCCGAACGACGAGCGTCAAAGCACTCGGTTTCGCTCCAGTAGGAGGCCTATATTGACTAAATTGTAACATGACAACCTATGTGACTTTGGCAGGACGTTTTAGCGCTTACTTTTGACCTAGTGCGCTAAGATTTGAAACAAACGATCGGTGGGAATCCAGCTTTCCGGGTAGTCCTCCCCCGAGTCTCTGGACGGCTGTGGGGCCGAGCGGCGAGCGTTAAAGCACTCAGTTTCGCTCGAGTACCATGACGACCGATTTGACTTCGGCACGACTTTAGGTCGCTTAATTTCAGCCTAGCGGGCTAGGAATTCACACAGACAATCCTTGGGAATCCAGCTTTCAGGGGAGGCCGCTTCCAAGCCTCTCGGAGGTCGTGGGGCCGAACAGTGAGCGTTAAAGCACTCAGTTTCGGTCCAGTAGGAGGCCTTTATTGACTAAATTGTAACATGACTACCTATGTGACTTTGGCAAGACTTTTTAGCGCCTACCTTTGAGCTAGTGGCTAAGATTTGAGAAAAACGGTCTGACAATTGTCATGACTACCATGTGACTTTGGCAAGACTTTTTAGCGCCTACCTTTGAGCTAGTGGCTAAGATTGAGAAAAACGGTCGGTGGGAATCCAGCTTTTAGGGGAGGCCGCTTCCAAGCCTCTCGGAGGTCGTGGGCCCGAACGGCGAGCGTCAAAGCACTCGGTTTCGCTCGAGTACCATGACGACCAATTTGACTTCGGCACGACTTTTGGTCGCCTAATTTCTGCCTAGCGGGCTAGGAATTCACACAGACAAGCCTTGGGAATCCAGCTTTCAGGGGAGGCCACTTCCAAGCCTCTCAGAGGTTGTGGGGCCTAACGGCGAGCGTCAAAGCACTCGGTTTCGCTCCAGTCTTAGGCCTTTATTGACTAAATTGTAACATGACAACCTATGTGACTTTGGCAGGACTTTTTAGCGCTTACTTTTGACCTAGTGCGCTAAGATTTGAAACAAACGATCGGTGGGAATCCAGCTTTCAGGGGAGTCCTCCCCCGAGTCTCTGGACGACTTTGGGGCCGAGCGGCGAGCGTTAAAGCACTTGGTTTCTCTCCAGTAGTAGGCCTTTATTGACTAAATTGTAACATGACGACCTATGTGACTTTGGCAGGACATTTTAGCGCTTAGTTTTGAGCTAGTGGGCTAAGATTTGAAACAAACGATCGGTAGGAATCCAGCTTTCAGGGGAAGCCTCACCCGAGTCTCTGGACGGCTGTGGGGCCGAGCGGCGAGCGTTAAAGCACTCAGTTTCGTTCCAGTAGGAGGCCTTTATTGAGTAAATTGTAACATGACGACCTATGTGATTTTGGCAGGACTTTTTAGCGCTTACTTTTGACCTAGTGCGCTAAGATTTGAAACAAACGATCGGTGGGAATCCAGCTTTCAGGGGAGTCCTCCCCCGAGTCTCTGGACGGCTGTGGGGCCGAGCGGCGAGCGTTAAAGCACTCAGTTTCGCTCGAGTACCATGACGACCGATTTGACTTCGGCACGACTTTAGGTCGCTTAATTTCTGCCTAGCGGGCTAGGAATTCACACAGACAAGCCTTGGGAATCCAGCTTTCAGGGGAGGCCACTTCCAAGCCTCTCAGAGGTTGTGGGGCCTAACGGCGAGCGTCAAAGCACTCGGTTTCGCTCCAGTAGTAGGGTTTTATTGACTAAATTGTAACATGACGACCTATGTGACTTTGGCAGGACTTTTTAGCGCCTTACTTTTGACCTAGCTGCGCTAAGATTTGAAACAAACGATCGGTGGGAATCCAGCTTTCAGGGGAGTCCTCACCCGAGTCTCTGGACGATTTGGGGCCGAGCGGCGAGCGTTAAAGCACTCAGTTTCGGTCCAGTAGTAGGCCTTTATTGACTAAATTGTAACATGACGACCTATGTGATTTTGGCAGGACTTTTAGCGCTACTTTTGAGCTAGTGGGCTAAGATTTGAAACAAACGATCGGTAGGAATCCAGCTTTCAGGGGAAGCCTCTACCCGAGTCTCTGGACGGCTGTGGGGCCGAGCGGCGAGCGTTAAAGCACTCAGTTTCGGTCCAGTAGGAGGCCTTTATTGAGTAAATTGTAACATGACGACCTATGTGATTTTGGCAGGACTTTTTAGCGCTTACTTTTGACCTAGTGCGCTAAGATTTGAAACAAACGATCGGTGGGAATCCAGCTTTCAGGGGAGTCCTCCCCCGAGTCTCTGGACGGCTGTGGGGCCGAGCGGCGAGCGTTAAAGCACTCAGTTTCGCTCGAGTACCATGACGACCGATTTGACTTCGGCACGACTTTAGGTCGCTTAATTTCTACCTAGCGGGCTAGGAATTTACACAAACAAGCCTTGGGAATCCAGCTTTCAAGTGAGGCCTCTTCCAAGCCTCTCGGAGCTCGTGAGGCCGAACGGCGAGCGTCAAAGCACTCTGTTTCGCTCCAGTAGTAGGGTTTTATTGACTAAATTGTAACATGACGACCTATGTGACTTTGGCAGGACTTTTAGCGCCTACTTTTCAGCTACTGG